>NC_053171.1:45084392-45390113 GCF_016835505.1 Polypterus senegalus | reverse complement strand
CACAGCAAGTTTCATGTTTCTTACATCCATCTCTTTATTTCAGGGTTGTTGCAAGTCAACTCTAGCTGTGTCAGGCATTATGCAAGAAACACACCTGGATAAGACACTGGTCCCCAACAAGGCACATTCTCTCACTCTGTTTGTCTAGACAAATCCCATAGGGACAACGTGCAAATGCCACACAGATATAAATATAAATAAATATAAATTGTGTAGATAGCTTTAGGAAGCTATTGAAGAGCACAACAGAAGCAATGTATCTGCTGCAGTCCTCTCCTGGTTTGCATAAATTAATGTTAAAATAAACTAAGACTTCATGCCGGAATTACCCAATCAAGTATGGTTTTTTTATGGATGGGTGAAAGAAGTTCACATTCTAACAGTCTGGTCACATATAATCAAAAAGAATACTTAACTACTGAATTTAACTGTGGACAAAAGCTTCCATGAGTGTGACATTGAATTGGTTCACCACAGTCTTGACGCCTGTATCACTCTATGTTATAATAATCTACAGTGTACTTAGTTTAGGAAATAGGAGAAATAGGCTGTTGTTAGCATGTTTTCTTACATTATGTTGAATCATATGCAAGAGCAGAAGAAAACAACCTTCAGACATTTGCAATCCTGGTCTAAATTTTTCATAGTTTGATTTTTTCCATTCATTCATGTATTTCAATTCCCCTGGTTACAACAACAACAACAATTTATTCCTTGTTTAGCCCAAAATCAAACAAGGATTGCCACAATAGGCTTTCACAGGCCCTGTTTTTGACAGCCCCCTAGCCTTCACTCCATAAGACAGGGGTGTCCAAACTGCGGCCCAGTGTCCATTTTTAATTGGCCTGCAGCAAATTCTAAAAGTATAATGAAATATGGCCCACACACGAAACTTGTTCTTAAATGTATTTTACTTCTTAGGTTTAACACAAGGCGGAGCTACTGTCTTGATCAAGGCAGCGTCTTCACAAAACAGCGCAACCAAAGAACAATTTTGCTACTGGTGACCAAAAATGGCAGAACCAAAAAAAAACACAATAATAGCAAGTGAGTGCAGAAAATTTCTGACAAGGTGGGAAAATGAATATTTCTTCCTAGAAGTCAAAGGCAAGGATTTGCAAGGATGCTATTGCAGTGATGAAAGAGTGTAATGTGTGCCAACACTACGAAACCAAACATCCGACCTACACGTCCTACACTGGTAACGAGTGAGAACAGAAAGTTAAGTAAATGACAGCTAGTCTGCTAGATCAACAACAGTATTTTTTCCGTGCTAACAAAACACAAGAAATTAGCCAGGTACGAAGTAGTGCAACTTACTGCCCATCACGGGAAACCTTCCTCAGATAGTGACTTCATAAAACAGTGCCTTACTAAAGTCGCAGGAGTAATGTGCCTGGAGAAAATGCAGGAATTCAACAACGTTCACTTGTCCAGAAACGCAGTTGTGCAGCAAATTGAAGATTTGTCAGCTAACTTAACACATCAAGTGTCAGATAAAGCTTGGGCTTTTGATTTTTACTCGATTGCATGTGAAGAGAGCACTTTATTATATAATAAACGAAAACCCATTAATGGAGAGCTGTGATGATGTTTTTTCTTTAAGCATATTCAATTATTCACCTACATTTGATTGATTTTGCTAGCTTAATACACAGGAGGTGAGGCAATATAGCTCACCTCTAGTAGGTAGCCCAGCCCTTTGTATATTTCTCTGTATGGGGCCCCCAGTGAAAAAAGTTTGGACACCCCTGCCGTAAGAGGACAAGAAAATACCCATGTAGGGAAAAATAGGGAAGAAATCTTGTGAAAGGCAATTCAGAGGTTGGTTGGATGTGCAATGGGTGTCAAAAATGGGGAAAATACAATAAACAAAACAGGAGTCATCCTCCTTTCAGAGCTAGATGACCAACATATCATTGCCACCTCAGGAATACAATACAGCAGTACAATAGTAATAGTACAAACTACAAAGCAAAATCCAAGAATAGATTACATCACTCACTAAATACAGAACTATTACATATGAGGATACAGATGTGTTCCCAGTCCTGGAGACCTCGGCCAACATGCTGCCTCACCCTACTGGCCATTCCACAGCTGAGTCAGTGATGGGTTGACCAATCTGATGATAGGAGCCTTCTACCCGATGATTCCAGTGCGTCTTTATCAGAGATGACTCTAGTCAAGCAAACAATTTGACAATAGAGCAGAAGCACCAAGTGCCACTTGTGAGTGCTGAGAAGAGAAACAGTGTAGGCATAGGGTACAAGAGCCTCAGCAGTACTGAACATGTTTTCACTTATTTTTAGCACTTATTGACCAGACTTAAGTATAAAAGCCATTACATGTACAGGGTAGAATTTCAACAGGACATCAGCCTATCACAAGGAATACACACACATACACACGCACACCAGAGCAACTTCAGAGTCAACATCACACAGCCAAACCTACACATCTTTGAAATGTTAGAGGAAACTGGAGTACCCAGAGAAGAGCTTGCTCAACTGCCTTAATTTTTTCCTACGTTATTTATTTTTTTACATATTGTCTTCAATTAACATAGGTTTGCCAGAAGCAGAGCATGCACAGAGGTGGCTCAGTAGGGACCATATTTTGTTAGGATCCACAGAAAAAAAAAATAAAACATGGTGCCACTAGAGCGTAAAAAAATTCAAGTTGTTCAATAAGAGCAGAAGGTACCTAAGAAGTGATATCAGGGACACAACATTGGGAACTGCACTGCGATTCTTTCCAGCCACTGGGTGGCACCAAGGAGTCCTTCTTATATAACAAGAAATGTAATCCAGGATCAGCTAAGAAACAGGCCTATAAAAGACGCAGTATGTGTCAAAAGGGAATGTGTCATAATGGCTAGAGGGGTTTATATAATAGATCTTGACTACAGAAGTGACATCCAGCATTGAGTAAAAGGTTGGGAGAGTAGCGGTGACAACGAAAACACAACAGGAGATGAGCTTCAGCAGAACACTGGCAGGCAAGCCAACATTATGGTAAAGTTAGGGTTTCGTTTTTTATTTTAAATTATTCATATGTTGCTTACTCGCTGTGGTAATCTCTGATTGTTCAAATTAATTTTTCCTTTGTCCATTTATTTTTGAGTCAGGTTAACTGCCCTGGAATTACCACGAGAGGATCAGCAGTTTGTTCATGCATCATATATTGATAAATGCAAGCGGAGTGCACTAGTCACCAACAGAGAATGTATGCTCTGATGAAAGCATTTTTCACTAAATAATAGCAAAAAAGGCAACAAAAGATAGGCTGAGAAGTCTACTTTAACCTTCAGTATGAGTACAAACCACTCTTGTGTGCTAAATAAGTCTGGTAAACAAGTACCAGATAGACAAAAGCAGTAACTCTTAACAACTCTTAAATGAAAACTATACCATAAATCATCTCTTTCTTAACAAAACTGCTAAGCCTTTCCATTTGCAGTTACATGCAGTTATTTCTAAGATAAAATTATAAAATATAACACATAAAATAAAACATTACTCCACATAATCTATTACAATCTATTTTGTTTAGGAAAGTGGAACAGACATTATAATATTACTGCACAAAAGTGATTGAGATCTTCAAAAAAAATCACATATGGAAATGCCATTTACGCTTAGTATAATTAAGTACATTAATTAAGCAAAATGTTATAATGGCATAAAAAGTTAGAGCGACACCTCACAAAGGTGGCTACTGCCTTCCCACTCCAGTTACTCCATTCCAATTACTCCTGACCTCCTGTGTGAATTTCCTTACATTTCTGACCTGTTAAAAAGAATGTCACATTGAACGGGTGAATTATGAGCAGATGAAACCATAATGTAATCAGGTGACCTGGAGAACTCGTCTCTAAAAGCATGAGAATTTTAAGGATGATTGAAGCATTTCCCCAGGGAGGTTTAGCATTCATACTCTGAAGATACAAGTTTCACTTAAAGCATTTGAGCCCTTGTGCTAGAACGAGCAGCACAATTTGACTGGAAAATGGTGGTGCAGTGCTTAGTGCCAATCCCTTGGGACCCCAGAAAATTGTGTTTGAACACCAGTCTGGCCACTGTCAATGTGTAGTTGAAGTGTTCTCACTGTGCCTATGTCTGGGTACTCTGGTTTTCCTATGGCATCCCTAATGAGATGTGTGCTATGCCAATTGGCTACACTAACCTGGCCTGTTAGGTTTGTGTATGGGTGCCCTGCAATAGATTGGTTTCCCTGGTTCTTCCTGATCTTTCAGGCTCTGTTATTACAATGAATTATAATATTAGATGGACAGATGGGTCTCCTGTTTTTAACTTGGGTCACTTATTTCTGTCTAAAAATACATAGAAATGTCAAAAAGACATGGGCTTAGATGACAGGATACTACTTTCATTGTTCACTTATTTAGGAAGGTGATCACTTGGAGCTCTCTTAATACAAAACACGGAATCTAAACTGAAGAGGCTTAAAACAATCAAGTAAACAATACAACTCTGTCCCAAACCTTTCCTTGTAAAGCACCCTTTGTGGCTAAAGCAACAAATTTCAAGAAATAAAATTTAAAAAGAATGGACTATGTAAGCAATGCCAGACACATGGACAAAGACAAGAGGTAAGACAATGGCACAGCAGTGGCACTATCACCTCAAAAGCTTTGGACCTTGTTTAATTCCCAGATGGGATGCCTGCTGTGTGCAGTTTTCATCTTCTTCTTGTATCCCTGTTTCATTTATCCAATTTCACTCTGCTTTTTTAAACGCCTACATTTTGGCTGACTGAGCAACTAAAGGTTGTTCAGTGTAAGTGAGTTTGGCATTCCACCCACGCTGGACTCATTCCTGCCTTGCGCCTGCTGATGCCAGGATAGTTTTCCATTTTTTGTGTCTGTGCAATGAATAATCAAGGACAAAACATGAATGGATGGGTTAAGGTTTAAAAACCTGCACAAGGTGTGGTCCTTTAAAATCAATATTGAGTTAACAACTTACCTGCAAAAAATGCAAATTAGGCTTCAGTCTCTATAGGTAAAGCACAAGACTAAAACCTGCATTGCTGGCATGGTGCCGGTATTGGGCCTGGATAGATAAGATACTAGATAGATACTAAAGGTATTTGGCCCACCCTGTTTTTAAACATAGCTTATTTTTCATTACATACGTGCATTTCAGTACAGTTGTGCTTGAAAGTTTGTGAATCCTTTAGAATTTTCTATATTTCTGCATAAATATGACCTAAAACATCATCAGATTTTCACTCAAGTCCTAAAAGTAGATAAAGAGAAACCAGTTAAACAAATGAGACAAAAATATTATACTTGGTCATTTATTTATTATGGAAAGTGATCGAATATTACATATTTGTGAGTGGCAAAAGTATGTGAACCTCTAGGATTAGCAGTTAGTTTGAAGGTGAAATTCGAGTCAGATGTTTTCAATCAATGGGATGCCAATCAGGTGTGAGTGGGCACCCTGTGTTACTTAAAGAACAGGGATCTATCAAAGTCTGCTCTTCACAGCACATGTTTGTGGAAGTGTATCATGGCACGAACAAAGGAGATTTCTGAGGACCTCAGAAAAAGAGTTGTTGATGCTCATCAGGCTGGAAAAGGTTACAAAACCATCTCTGAGGAGTTTGGACTCCACCAATCCACAGTCAGATAGATTGTGTACAAATGGAGGAAATTCAAGACCATTGTTACCCTCCCCAGGAATGGTCGACCAACAAAGATCACTCCAAGAACAAGGCGTGTAATAGTCGGCGCGGTCACAAAGGACCCCAGGGTAACTTCTAAGCAACTGAAGGCCTCTGTCACATTGGCTAATGTTCATGTTCATGAGTCCACCATCAGAAGAACATTGAACAACAATGGTGTGCATTGCAGGGTTGCAAGAAGAAAGCCACTGCTCTCCAAAAAAACATTGCTGCTCGTCTGCAGTTTGCTAAAGATCACGTAGACAAACCAGAAGGCTATTGGAAGAATGTTTTGTGGACAGATGAGACCAAAATAGAACTTTTTGGTTTAAATGAAAAGCATTATGTATGGAGAAAGGAAAACACTGCATTCCAGCATAAGAACCTTATCCCATTTGTGAAACATGGTGGTGGTGGTAGTATCATGGTTTGGGCCTGTTTTGCTGCACCTAGGCCAGGACGGCTTGCTTTCATTGATTGAACAATGAATTCTGAATTATATCAGAGAATTCTAAAGGAAAATGTCAGGACATCTGTCCAACAACTGAATCTCAAGAGAAGGCGAGTCATGCAGCAAGACAACGTCCTTAAGCACACAAGTCGTTCTACCAAAGATGGTTAAAGAAGAATAAAGTTAATGTTTTGGAATGGCCAAGTCAAAGCCCTGACCTTGATCCAATCGAAATGTTGTGGAAGGACCTGAAGTGAGCAGTTAATGTGAGGAAACCCACCAACATCCCAGAGTTGAAGCTGTTCTGTACAGAGGAATGGGCTAAAATTCCTCCAAGCCGGTGTGCAGGAATGATCAAAAGTTACGGAAACGTTTAGTTGCAGTTCCTGCTGCAAAAGGGGGTCACACCAGATACTGAAAGCAAAGGTTCACATACTTTTTGCCACTCACAAGTATGTAATAGTCAATAATTTTCCTTAATAAATAAATGACCATGTATAATATTTTTCTCTCATTTGTTTAACTGGTTTCTCTTTGTCTACTATTAGGACTTGAGTGAAAATCTGATGATGTTTTAGGTCATATTTATGCAGAAATATAGAAAATTCTAAAGGGTTCACAAACTTTCAAGCACAACTGTATGCACCTTTTGTGATTATAATAATACAATGAGCACTAAGATAGGAGAGATTGACATAGATGAAGATACACTACACGGAATGAACAAAAAAAAGAACCAGCAAATTGTTAAACTCCTGACTTTCTCTCTAACAATTGACCGTGGACCCCCAGAGGTGTATTTCCTCCAGGGTGATGCTGAGTTTTTGTTTTCATCTTCACTGTCGTCAACTGGCCACAGTTCAACAATTAATTAAGTAACAAATAGTGTTTTAAACCACTTTATTTTCTGATTGAGCAAATCTGTGTCTTTATGTTTGTGCATTATGTAATTAGTAACTGGTAAAGTTTGCATTACAGCACTATACAAAAATAGACTGAACTGAATTGAAATTAATTGAATTGAATCTGAGATTGATCTTTGATCAGTCATGAACCATAGCAGACTTTGACATCAAATTGGTTTCAATTGTGCCTTCCTCTAAGAAAAAAAAATGTAAATGGAGCAGACTATAAACTACAAACTAAAATAAAATTGCAACTAAACAAGGAAAATGAGAAACTAAAGGAGAAACTAAACAAGGGAAATAAAGAGTGGGAGCACAGATGATGGCATTGCCCTAGCCTTGTGTAACTTTATTTTTTGCAACAGCAACTGTTTTTGAGCCATCCTGTTGCCCCCAAGTTTCATTTCACATGATTTTTGACTTGCCTTTTAGATTTCTGATTTATATCGAGTATTTTGTCCCTTTTTAATATTCTATGTATGGCCTTCTGCTTTTTTTGAGATTCCACTCATGTTTTATGGGAAACTTTGCCTGATTAATGTGTCTAATCTGCGCTTGACCACCTACCCATTTCACTTCTATACTTTGGGTCATAGAGTTGCTAATAAACTGCCTTGTTTAGTTATTCATCATTTGTCATCCCACACTGCACACTAACTCCGATTCGCACAGTCAGCTGCCTTCTACAGTGGGGTGTGTTGGACTGCAGTTTTGCAATTCAGCTCTCATCTGAAGTGTTACATTTATGCTGGCCAGGAAATCCAAACAAATGTCTCTTTTTTAAAATTAAGCAACATAGAAATGTGAACATCTATATTGCGATGAGACAAGTCTAGGAATAGAAAAAGATCTAATACAGAAGTCTAATTACTAGCAAACAAATTTTGGTCCAAATCAAGTCATTTAATAAATCCTAAATAGCTATTTTACCTTATTTGTAAACAAAAATATTAGTAGAGTTTTCTTTTTTGTAAGGATTACTCATAGTACATTGGGAAATGAATAATTAATGAATTAATGGACAAAAATGAGGGGCGGTACAGTGGCGCAGTGGGTAGCGCTGCTGCCTTACAGTTAGGAGACCCAGGTTCGCTTCCCGGGTCCTCCCTGTGTGAAGTTTGCATGTTCTCCCCGTGTCTGCGTGGGTTTCCTCCGGGTACTCCGGTTTCCCCCCACAGTCCAAGACATGCAGGTTAGGTGAATTGGCAAGGCTAAATTGGCCAGAGTGTGTGCGTGCCCTGCAGTGGGCTGGCACACTGCCCGGGGTTTGTTTCCTGCCTTGTGCCCTGTGTTGGCTGGGATTGGGTCCAGCAGACCACTGTGACCCTGTAATTAGTGGATAGTGGATGGATGGATGGACAAAGATGAAATCAAAGGACAAGCAGGATGTCAGGAAACTGGGAATGACCAAGAATGATGGTAGCCAAAAATTGAAGTCAAAGTCATTTGTGTGTTCAGCCTACACTTGAGTCAACAAAAGGCACTCTGCATTAAAATAGCATTAGTAGTGTGATGGGATTGGATTTTCAAGTGGTGTGTAACTGTGTTCAGCATGCCAGGACTGTGGTTAAATTCTAGGCAGGCACCTGGGCTGATCCAGATTTAGCTCCTAAATTAAATAGCTTCTCTGTCTACACACAGGATTACTCAGAATGAAGACTGTGTGAGGGAACATCTACATATAAAATAGAATGTATGTCTGTCTCTATGTTCCCTATACAATCCTACACTCTTTGACCACATCTAGACCAAGTTTTGCATAGTTGCTCTCTAGGACCATAGAAACAAAAATGACTACTTTTCACCCAAAATGTTTAACCTGGGGGTCTCAGTGGGTTTTTTTTTCCCGTTTGCTACAGTTTGCACACCAGTACCACCTGCTGGTTCAGAGTAAATGCAACATCCGAACAGACTAGAGGCAGACTAGCAGACACAATAACCAGAGCTTAGCATTAATTACCCAAGCAACACCGTGTGCTTCTTCTGTCTACTGTAATATAAAAAAGAGTATAATGCACTTTTGCAGGGGGATGCTGGGTGAGGCTTGATTGAGAATGGAAGTGCAGCACAACACAAAGAAGAACCAAAGAGTTGCTGTTTTACTCTTGCTTTGTCTTCTTTTCTTTATACCTTAACAGTCAGACATCACAGAGTTCATGGTTACAACTCAGACAGGAGTTACCACAAATCTGGAATCTAACTGGACCCGAAAAGAACAAATTCTCAACTCAGAGGAACAAAGACATAGCAATAGCAATAACAATTTGTCACTATTTAAAAAAACATATAAGCTTTTCATTGTTTAACCCATTCTACATACGTATATACCCAGGCAACACTGTGTACTTCAGCTGTTTATTATACTGTATATCTGTTATGAGTGTCACACGCATGTGCTTGGGGAGCAACCTAATGGCTCAGGTGAATGTAATTTACTGTTTAATAATGCCCTCTCTTCTCCTTTTCCCTCTGCAGAAAGGAAGAGTGACACCTCTCCCACACTGATGTCAGACACGCTGGACCCACCTCTTCCTCCCAGAATTCCACATAAGAGGAAACAACACCATCTTGAACAGTACAACTGAGATCTTCATTGCGCTTTTCCTTGCATTTTATTTTACGCCTTTTGTGTGCTTCAATATACGGGGTTTGCCTTTGGGTGCCTCAGACCCTTTATTTTGTGCCTTTTGTCTTTTTACAAGAGTTAAACATCTTTGTGGTGAACAAAATGTTTTGCAAGAGAAAAGTTATTTTTCTTACCAAATGGTTGCATGGGTCAAAGTTGACAAAAGCAATAGTCAAAGCTGAATGGATCAGACCTGTAGCTGGCAGCATCAGCCTAGCTCTACTTATTCTTTTCTGTTTTTCTTTCGCCTGCTTCCTCTGTACACATTGTAATTGCTTATTGCACATATAAAATAAATTTTAATTGAAATTAGTTAATAAATAGATTAGACTTTTATAAACCTTTAACACACTGCAATTGATTGGCAAGTATAATTTCACAATTACATAATTAACTAAGCACATCAAGGCCTGGCAACTCACCTTTCGTAGATTCATCTTCAATGGGTTGCTTGAATACAGTGATATCTTTGAAAGTGCACAAAAACAAGACCACTTTGTCATTCTCATTCCTTATTGGTGCAATCTGCATATAAAACCAGACAGGAGTTCCTGCAGAATGAAAAATGCCATCAGCACATTGATTTTGGATGGAGAAGTGGTTTGCTGATCAGAGTTTTATTTTCAAGTAGCAGGAGAAAAGCATGAAAATATAATTATTCCCCCCCTCTATGCAAAGCAGTCAGGCAAAGATTAATTAAGGTGGATGAATAATGAAGATGAAGATGAGGGAGCAAGGCTACCTGTGCCCATTCAGCTGTGAAAGAAAGTACAGAAATGACCATCTGACCGTGCTTCTTGAGATGTGTGCACACCTGCATTGACTAATAAGGAACAATTATCCAGGGGTCTGATCTGACAATTTATGAGACTTCTGACATGGGACCACCAATCAGGCAGTATGCTGCAGGCAATAATGAAATAATCTGCAAGGCTCACTAGGAAATACTGATTTCAGTTATGGTAGCTATATGTCCAGCTCTAAATAGTTTTAGAGAGATCTGATTAAAGCAAGGCTGCTTTGTCAGGAGTGACAATGTATATTTATTATAGTGAACTGTTGAGTTCTCCCAGTTCATCTCCAATAACAAAGTTATATATGTTAGGCTACTTGCTGAATCTCAGATGGCCTGGCCTGGTTCAGATTGGATGTGTGAGCTTGTGTACTCTATGCAAGATCCCATCCAGGGTCTTGAGACTGCCTTCTACTGTTATAAAGGATAACATGAGGTCAGAAGAATGCTTCTGTCATGGACAACACAGTGCCATTTACCAGCTCTTAAACTTCCTTTTAATTCCCAACAGCAGTGTCTTCTTCAATGTTTTCACATACAGTAGTATGTACTTTGGTGTGCTCTTACATCTCAAGGCAAAGACATGTTTATTAGTTAACTGGCAACTCTAAGTTTTCTTCAGTTCAGTGTGGGAGTTTGCACAGGTTTTCTCCCGGATTTACTGACATACAGTCCAGGTTTTGCAAGTATTTAATCTGAAAAGATAGTTTCAGAAAATGGGACATTTCAGCACATTCCCTGTCTAATAATGTGGAAGGGATTTCTGGTCATTATGGAGTTCAATAAAGAAGTTCATCTACAAAGTACACAGATTACTTACATTACATATTGGTGCCAATGTAGTTGAACAATCGCCACATGAAGGTACTATAGTAATAGAAGGACCATAGGGGGGCTATATCAGAAGTTCCCCTGTGCAATATGTGTCAGCTGGGGACCATTGCGTTATATGTAGCACCCAACTACTTAACATAATGACTATGTGACTTGGAGGTTGTCCTGTCCTTTAACTCTTTGAGGGCTAAATATTTTTTCATAAACTCAGTTTTCTGAAAAGCACCCAATGCACTGGCTTCACACATAAATCAACATAAAATGTCTGTTGCTGCATGCTGTGGTGTGCTGTGGTTACTGCTGGCACCACTTTTGCATCTCTGGCAGCAGTGGCTGTGCAGAGGTGGCTCGATGGCCAGCAGGAATGCATGGCGGGCCGGCTACCTCTTTGTTTTCTCGCAGCAGGTTGGCAATGGTGGTGGTTACAGTGTGACACAATATGGTTTGTACCTCTTGTCATCATAAGTGGTGGTCCTCCTAGGCGAACGCTGCTGTAGATGTATCAGCTACACGAACGCGTTCAGCACTACGATCAGCTGGGGACCGATTGGCCGATGCTGGTCCCTCACTTTCGTTTTCGATATCCACCTCCAAAACACTTGCATCAAACTCAGAGTCCAAAAAGTCAGAGTCCGATTCAGCGATAATATGTAAAACGTCCATGGAGTATTTTGCTTTGCACATTTGGTTTAGTTCACTTTGGAGTGGTCCTGAGGTGTCTTAATGGAGACACATTTCTCTTGATATTTCATATTTAGTATAAGACCTGTGAATCCTCCATATTAACAAGTATTTTTATCATCATGTCAATATGCCACAATGCACAGAGACCTCTCTAGTGATGTTTTATAAGTGTAATAAAGACCAAAAGAATCCTTTGTTACTTAAGAGTAAGTAAGCAATACATGCATTTTTGCAGCACCTTAACTAAAGTGGTACAGAAATTATTTAATGTGGCTTCTCCAAAACTGTTTTTGAGTGGGGCTTAAAAGCTCCTTCTGGTCACCAGTTGAGTCAGACAGTTGACTGGCAGAAGGAAGTGATGGAAGAGGTTTGGCATGAGAAAGCCTGGAAGGCGGAATGAAAGAACGTTTTTTGTGTTTTAATAGGAAAGTGTCTAAGGCATTCTGCCAAATAGACAGGGGTACAACTCACATGATAGGTGGGTTTTGATAAAAATTGTAGTCTCATGTGCTCCTTCCACACCGCTCAGCAGGATGTACTTTAGGTCTCATGTGTGTTCGAATACACATGGGTCATCTTGTTATATTGCCTGGATAAGCACAATGCTTTAATGTGTTTCTTTCAGTCTACTGAGGCCGCCAGTGCTTGTTTTATTTTGCTCTACTCTTTGTTATGATTATTTCTGGATCTCTATGAGTATCTGATCTCATACTTTGTTAGGAAATCACTTGAGAGTGCGTCCAAAGAGCCACAACAAGCAGACAAACAAACTGCATTTCATCTAGGTGCCCTTATATTGTGAATGCCATCTCCAGGCATTTAAGAAGTAGAGAGATACAGTAAAATCGATTCAATTTATATTTAATAATCAGACCTCAGTAACTTGCTGAGCATCACAATGTAAATCAAATGCAGTGACTGCTTCAGAAACCCAGTGGCTTAAAGTTCAATGTCTTCACCATTAGACCAAGCTCCCTTGTTGCCACCTAGTCAACCCCTCTTCATCTATATTTATGGCTAACTCCATATTGGGGAAATTGATTTTTAAATGAGAGATAGGTAGCTAAGGAAATCAGATACAGTAGATGATCAGAATGAGCTAAAGAGAAAAGCAAAAAATGATTGCCAACTGATACAGAGGACAGCTTGAAGGCCAATACCAGACACAATGACAAAAAGTGAAAGTCATTAAACAAACGTAATTGATTACACATTCCAGGACCCATAAATGAGGTGAATCTAATACACATAAAGATGAAGTGATGACTGAAATAAGAAGTCAGTAAGCTCTAAGCAACCTCAGGTGGGTCATGGTGATTGGCATGGATGATGGTGATGATCGCAGGAGAGACAAGAGCATTTGTCTTTACGTGATGAGTTTAAGTTAAATACTCACTGTTCTTCTTGTAAAGAAGGACTTCAAAGCAGTTGGACTCATAATTATCAAAGGTCTGCCTGACTTTCTCAATGGTCTTCTTGTCAGTCAGTTCGCCGTACATAAAACTAGAAGAAGAATAGAGAAGACAAATGAGTTGATCTTAAAGCCCCCCACATCCACTCAGATATTGACAAAAGCTGTAGCCAGAGGAAGATGGATGGCTTTAGACTGCTAAAATTTACTGCTTAGCAAGCTTTTATTTGCCATTATTCAAAGCTCATTGTAAAGTAGGTCAGCTCAGTAAGACAGCTTTGGTTTAACTTGAGCCTACAGTTTTCATCCCCTGAATAGCTCCCATTTAGGCCTGATCATAATTCAGTACTCCAGGGGCAAAGAATGAGTTCTCCAGAATGTCTAGATTACATGATCAACAATCAGACATATGGCAGCTACAAGATGATTTGCTCCAAAGTTTGTATAACAGGATTGTTTTCCAATATTGAATTTATGTGTGTGCCCTCAAGAATTTTGAATCTGCAACTTCACACTTGGAGACCACCCCGTGGATGTTAAAAAGCAAACTCTTATATAGCTTGATGTTTCTGTAGCCTGAGAAGCATGTAGAATTTATCAATAAATCCTCAGACTCACTCAGACTATAGGACATATGCAGTCCAAACTGGAGTCTATGGTACCAAGGTCAAGACATGGTAGGACTGCTAAGAACTTACCATCCCTTGTTATGTGTGAACAGGTTAAGTATGCAAAATGTCAGAATCACTTCACACAAGATGCACTAATATTAATATAAGTGGGCCAATCATTACTCAGGCTATATCCACACTACTAGTTTTTTCACATTGCTTACAAAAGTATCTTCATGCACACTAACGCATATGACATAGATGTTTGTCTATATTGTGCATGAGCAAAATGGATAGTAACACCACCATCAACAGGAGTTATCTTCAGATGCATGAAGGATAAGCAACAAAACAAGCGCCGTGGCAAGCAACCCTTCTTTTTCTGCTCTGTTGGAATATGGTTTTCTCTCATGAAGGGTACAGTAATTATATAGGGAATGAGAAATAGAAATGAGCAGCATCCAATCAGGGAAGTGCTTAATGTCTCATTAAGTATGAGAAAATCAGAGTGCGACTAGAGTCTGCATTTTCAGAAGTCCAACACTGAGCCAGCATTTTCTGAAGTATATGACTCTGTAGAGACTTTTCAAAAGTCTCAGTTTTGGGGGATTGAAAGTGTTGGGATATTGTGGATGAAAGGTGAATTTTTATGCGATGTTTGTATTTTAAAATAAAAACGTAGTAGAAAGGATGTAACCTCGGGCACACATGGGCAAATCTACAACCAACTTTATAACTTAAACAAACCAATCACAAGCGTTTGTCTGTTTTACAAGGTTAGCTATTGGGATGACGTTTAAACATTAGACTGATTGTGAAATAGTGCAACTGCTCCAGCTCTGAAGGAAACCATTCAGCTCTCTTAAATGTTAGATCTGGCCCTCTACTGTCTGCTTCACAGTGATTGGCTTACTAGAAAATCAGAAAAGTGGACAGTTAGTTTCTGGTGATAATTCAAATTAGGGCAGCAGATTAATTGCGCAATTGAAATTTTTTGTCCATATTAACTATTTTAATCACAATTCATCGTATTTTCTTCAAGCATATTAATATGTTTTATAAAGAAGAAATAATGCAGTGATTTTTTTTATACAAAACAGTACCTATGCATATTAAATTATTTCAGTTAGTTTATTGAACAGTTTTGTGCAACAGAAACAACTGAATAAACATTGAAACTCTAATCAGTCAACAGCTCAAAGTAAGTTTGTTTTTTTTTTTATTTTGAGCCACATCACAGTGCAAATTAGTGTAGCACTTTGATTGGTTTTGTCAATAATTCTGCCTTTAAAATGCTATGAAGATGAAAAATGAGACATTGATTTTCTGATTATTTACTCAGCCAGTTCCTTGAGCATACCAGCTTATTCGCTCTGGTTCTTCAAGGGAAGATATTTATATATAGAAAACAAATGTTCACCAGGGACCAGTATTGGGAAACAATACTTTTAAAATTAACTCATTACTTACAAAAATGTAACTAAATATTTTATAAAGTTACTTATTATAAAATATAATAAGTTACAAACTATGCATTTCATTTGCGTTATTTTTATGTCTAGTAGAGATATGAAGCCCATACTTGTAATCAAAATTAATCTATTTTCTTGAACAAAGAGGAAAAAGAATATTGCAACATTCATTACTGCTGCATTCCAGATTAAGAAAGATGATAACATAAAGCAGGACAGACTGAAAAAAAAACTTTTAAACATGTACCATGGTTATGGGTGATACAGGTTAGCCTGATAGGTTTATTCATTTAGATGCTTTAAATTGCACATTGTCAAAGAATGTATCATTTATGAATTCTAACTATCTTAACCTTTCTGACTATTTTAACCTATAAACCTTAACCATTAGCCCAAATGGATGGGAATGTTAGCATGACTAATTTGCACCGATTATTGCCTAATTTTGTTGGTTAAGGTATAATACAGGCTAATGTAGGTTATAATATAGGTTAAAGTACTTAACATACAATTAGTTGAACATAAATAACATGTCTACTTCGGAGGAAGTCTGAGCGAGGTATAAGAATCGAGTGTCAACTGTTTTATACCTGTTTGGAGATATGAATAGAAACTTCACCGTGCTGTTTCAGGTCAGATATCCCTCATGGACAGGGCTGACCCACTGACACTGACAGTCTCTTTTACACACAGATTTGGATTAGCAGGCTTCATCACTTTAATGTTTACAGCGCGTGAATCATCTTGTTCTGGATGTTCTGCTATACTACATATGTGACTATTTTTGTGTTTTTACCATCAATGTGTGAACGCAGCACCACTGACATGCATTCTCACAGATTGTGCAGATCTTGTCTGTCGATAACGCATCCACTCCGCTTGTATAACTGGTTTAATCTGAACTGTTGTAATATTTTTCTTTGTACAATGATGAGCAAATGTACTGTATCTATGAAATGATGTATATAAAATATGTCACAGATCATGTGCTTTATTAATTTCATCAGTACTCAGCATTTTAAGTTCCATTGTAGGACAATTCCGTATTATAAGTAATAGTTGGCAAGTGTGTGTAGAAGAAGATTATCAAGAAACAACATTGGAAATGATCAAGCGGCATTGACCCGGTATTACTTCATTTGGTGCTGCTTCATTAAAAACATGTGACATGTGGTAGGTTGAATTAACACATTTAGGGGTTGTGTTAAAAAACGTGATCATGGAAATTTTTAGATTGATAACTGCACGTTAACAGTCATTAATCAGCAGACCTGTTGAAAGTATTTTTGTGTTATTATTTTTGATTTCTTGCTTATTATCTCATTATACAGTTATTTGTTAACAACACAGATTTGTTTGTTCATTACGGTTGTTGCTGAAGACATGGTTGTGATTTCCTGGTTCAAAGCTTTCATGTTCTGTGAAGTGAGATAACTGTAGTCCATCCATCCATCCATCCATCCATTTTCTAACCCGCTGAATCCGAATACAGGGTCACGGGGGTCTGATGGAGCTAATCCCAGCCAACACAGGGCACAAGGCAGGAACCAATCCTGGGCAGGGTGCCAACCCACCACAGGACACACACAAACACACCCACACACCAAGCACACACTAGGGCCAATTTAGAATCGCCAATCCACCTAACCTGCATGTCTTTGGATTGTGGGAGGAAACCCACGCAGACACGGGGAGAACATGCAAACTCCATCACTGTAGTCATTTTATTTAAAGATGAGTGCCTCATTAGAAACTCTAAATTTAGTTTCATTTAGTTATAATAAGTGTAATTATATCTTAAGGAAGTCATTTAGAATTTCTGATATAAACTGACTGGACTGTTCTACTGACATAATGTGATGAATCCACATTTTTAATATTTATTATTTAATTTGTCTATTATTGGAACATTTTGATTGTTTATTTCTGATCATTTATTTTGTTGTTTTTCTGCAGACATCATTTTGTGTTCTTCTTATTGGATGGGAGCAGCCATTTTCTGAATGTCTTTGTATGGCCATGGCCATGTTGTTTGCAGTCATTATGCATCTGATGCTTGATGCATTGTGGCTTATTTAAGATGGCAGCACACAACCGCTTGTTCTGTGACTATTGGATTTTTACTAAATGCAGACTTCACAGTAGTAATAGAATAAAATAATTCAAGACAATATTAGACTTCTGGCTGGAAATCTAATTTGTTTGTTTTTTTTGTTTTACTTTGATTTGGGTTTGTGCCCTTCTTCTATATTACTTGACTTTGTTTGTCTGTTCTGATTTTTAAAATATTTGCCAATCCCTTGACAACATCTTTGGCCTTGCCCTTTATGGTGCCTTCCATCTCCTGGTTTCCTCGGTCACTCAATAATAAATTTCCTCCCAGGTATTCACTATCGACGACAGACATCATTGCTTCAGTACTGACTCTTGACAGAAAATGCCAGCAATGATTTTGCCTAGAGTTAATCTCTGCTATTCAATAACCATAAAAATAAACAATACTGTGTCCGACCATTCATTAAATGGACAGATCAATCTAATCCCTGTCAGATTCCGTAAATTAGTAGCATCATTTTTGTGTTACAGCCATTATTTTTTTTGAATGGTATGTAATTTTTATTCCTCTGTTGCTATGAATTTTAATGTTGCTTTGAATTTTGCTCAGCATATGTTGTGAGTTTTCATTTTTCTTTTATGATTATTATTTTTCAGTACTGTGCAACTTTTATTGTTCTGCTGCTTTGAATTTGAATTTTGCTAGTCATGCGTTGTGAGTTTTCCTTTTTACATTATTATTATTTTTCAAATGGTATATAATTTGTGTCATTCTGTTGTTTTGAATTTGGCTTTGAATTTTGCTATTTGCCATGTGTTGTAAAGTCTTGACATCACTGTACGGATTGTGAAGCTGTTGCTGTATAGACAGAGTTGCAGTGGTAGGACACGGGTTTTTGTGAACATCACTGCATGTCACAGCATCCATTTTACAGTATACAGTACAAGGATGTGTGTGGTAGTTGTAGTGTAAGTGAAATTTAAGAGATGAAAACTACATAAAAATTTTGGGAATACTTTTAGTGCATAGTTTTCAGAAAATTCAAGAAATCACCTAAGAACTTCAAACTTCTTTTGCATTTAAAGTGTAACACTCACTATGGCTTATGTGTTCACTAACACACTGATTGCCTTTTGCCTTTTAACTAAAATACAACATAGTGTCCAGAACTGTCTCTGACACACACTTCATTAAATAACTGTATCGGTCTGATCTATACAGAGTTTGTCAGGATCCTGGGTAGCAGGACAACCAAACTGGGTAACCAATGGGAGTTACGCCCCTGCCCTACATGCTGTCAGCACTCAGTAAGGGGCCCACCTCAGGGAACCGAGGAAAGTCAGGCTTGTAGGGCTTCTAGCATAGGAGATGGCAGCTCTGATATAAACCACAAGTCCTCAGCAGCAAGCCAGGAGGATTAAGGCTTATATCCTCAACAGCTAGAAAGGTGGATGAAGACTGCAATGGAAGAGATGCACCAATCATCAAGGATTTTCACACTGGATGGAATAGCACAACTTAACCACCAAGCTTGTGTGGTTATTGGTGCACACAATGATCACCTCACATTAATTTACCCATATGCAGGTTTCTCCTCACAGAACCCCACCCCAACCTAAGTTCCGTGGTGATGGATGTGTGGTAACAGAACAGGTGTAGTGTCACTGGATGCCCTCAGCCACAAGTCTGACCATAAGAGGATTCTGTGAGATGGCCATCAATATATTGAGCTGGGAGTATTTTCAGTAGCTGCAGACATGACTGAGTAGCCCTTTTTAGGGACCCCACCTGCTCATCCCCAATCGGAAAAGGGACTAGAAAAGGTGTTGTAAAAAAGGCCCAATCCAACACTCCTATAATGGATCGTGCACACTGTAAAAAAGATCTTTGGGTCCTCTTATTAAATAGTTGCATCCAAAAAGCTTACAGAATTGTGAAGGACCGTTCCCACCCCTACCATGGTCACTGTATTATCTGAACCAGCTCTGCCAGGTACAACAGCAGCTTTTACTACTTACTTGTCTGGACTCTGAACTCTGTGCTGTACCCCTGCCCTCAGATCTGCCCTAACAGCAAATTTATACGCAGTAAATGTTACACTTGTCATTAATATTTTTTTTTTATTGCTTACTGATATTATTTATTATGTATCACTCTCTATTTCAAATTATTACCATCTATTCTCTTAGCTATTATTGATTTTTAATTATTTATCTATTATAGTATAGTACAGTTCTTTACCTGTCTTGAACTTGTGCTGTGTTTATGTATGTTTAGCTGGAAGACCACATCCAGCAGGAACACTCAATTTGCAGCCAAGTAACAAAGACAACATGGATGAACATTACATCCTGGAATGTTCGCACCCTATTGGATAAGCTAAATGATGCTTATTGGGCATGAACTCCTCAAACACAATCATAGTATGGATGGTGAAAAATTATGGAATTCACAAAAAAGATGACAAGACATCTAAGCAAGGAAATTATACTAAATGCTGGACAAAGGAGCAGTCTGATTATTATAAGTTTGTGGTAATTGTAAACTGGGATGAAGCCAGCTTATTTAATTCATTGAATTCAGTTGACCTTTCTACGAGTTCACAAGACACTTGAGTGTACTGTCTCCTGTAGCTACACAGACAGAGGTATTTAGCAAACTTCACTAAGATAGAAGATAAATATTCACAAAGAATCAAAAGTGAAAAAAGCCTTAACAATTGTCTATGAAAGAAAACATTAAAAATATATCTTGTATATACCTGATTATGTTCTATATGCTTTTGGCATACTCTTGACATAATCGGTTCAGATTCATTTTCCAAAATCCAGGGGAGTTGGCTTTTTAAAGCATGGGAGAGCTGGTCTTTTGCATACAATTTCCCATGACTCCTTTTATTTCTCTTCAAACATTCCCTGAATCCGTACCTCATTTATGTTTTATTTGTTTTCCAAGTTCCTTAACATGATTTTGTGTTTGTATGAGTGGGACCCTATTTTGGATTAGGACTCTCAGGTGCAGAGGTCCTTAGGGTTGAGTAACTTACCTGAGAGGACTATTTAAGAGCCTTCACTTACCTCAGCAACTTCTTCTGGTAGTAGAAACCTTTTCCTGCTTTGCTTTGTGCTAATTTTTTAAGATCTCAATTCTTGTCTCTTGTCATGTGGATTTTTTATTTTTTTTTATTATAGGTTTTAGACTTTTCCTTTGGTAATTTAGTTTTTGGTTAGTTACTTCTGTTACTTTTCTGTTCTTTTTGTCAGAACGTGGTAATGTGAGAGGGTATCACAATGATCTGAAGCCAGTCAAGACAGAACAGGCACCAGCATCCCATTTTTTTGATTGATTTCTTTTTAATGTGAATGGCGCATGTAATTGAAGATCTCACCAGTCATGAGCAAAACGGGGACAGATATCATTTGTTAAATAAGTTAATATTAATGCTAGATTAGTCTGCATATATAAACATGGATAGACTGAGGGGGGACCCTGGCTTGAACTGTTGAACAATTGGTTGGATCCGACCTAGCTGTTCTGAAGGAACCACAGAAAAGACAAATATGTAATGTCAAATCTTAAGAGTTACCAAAACCTGAATAGACACTACAAATAAGCAACAAGCAGCGTGAGTGAATACAATTAGTCTGTAAACTTTTTGTTCTCATGACTCAGTCTTGTCCCTCTTAGTGTCTTTGAGAACTAATCCATGATGACTATTTCCCCCTTAGAGAATTGCCACTGACATTCATAGCAGAGCAATATCAATTGCTTAAACAACCTGCAGCAGCCCATCGAGAGACAATTCACAAACTGTACATGACCCATTCTCATTAAATACAACAATGAATTGCAAACCTACATGGCCCAACAGCAGCAAGGTGCGACCCATTTTGGGTCAAGACACATATTTTAAGAGACTGTGCAGTAACTGAATGGATAGCAAGAAAAAACAAAGAAACAACATCGAAGATAAGGAGTGATACATAAATATATATATTGTCAAACGTGAACTACAGGAGCAGGTAAGCTCAGTGACCCCTGACCTACATATACAGGTGAATCCTATAATGAGAAAGAGTATTTACGGGGTCAGTTGTAAGTTTCCTCCTCCTTTAATTTTCTCTGAAGAGTAGCAACATGGGGTCACAAAACAACTCTCAAATGACATGAAGACAAAGATTGTTCACCATCATGGTTTAGGGGAAGGATACAGAAAGCTGTCCCAGACTTTTAAGCTGTCTGTTTCCACAGTTAGGAACATATTGAGGAAATGGAAGACCACAGGCTCAGTTCAAGTTAAGGCTCGAAGTGGCAGACCAAGAAAGATTTCGGATAGACAGAAGCGGCGAATGGTGAGAACAGTCAGAGTCAACCCACAGACCAGCAACAAAGACCTACAACCTCATCTTGCAGCAGATGGAGTCACTGTGCATCATTCAACCATTCGTCGCACTTTACACAAGGAGATGCTGTATGCGAGAGTGATGCAGAGGAAGCCTTTTCACCGCCCACAGCACAAACAGAGCCGTTTGAGGTCTGCTCAAGCACATTTGGACAAGCCAGCTTCATTTTGGAATAAGGTGCTGTGGACTGATGAAACTAAAATTGAGTTATTTGGGCATAACAAGGGGTGTTATGCATGAAGGAAAAAGAACACAGCATTCCAAGAAAAACACCTGCTACCTACAGTAAAATATGGTGGTGGTTCCATCATGCTGTGGGGCTGTGTGGCCAGTGCAGGGACTGGGAATCTTGTCAAAGTTGAGGGACGCATGGATTCCACTCAGTATCAGCAGATTCTGGAGACCAATGTCCAGGAATCTGTGACAAAGCTGAAGCTGCGCCGGGGCTGGATCTTTCAACAAGACAACGACCCGAAAAACACTGCTCAAAATCCACTAAGGCATTCATGCAGAGGAACAAGTACAACGTTCTGGAATGGCCATCTCAGTCCCCAGACCTGAATATAATTGAAAATCTGTGGTGTGAGTTAAAGAGAGCTGTCCATGCTCGGAAGCCATCAAACCTGAATGAACTAGAGATGTTTTGTAAAGAGGAATGGTCCAAAATACCTTCAACCACAATCCAGACTCTCATTGGAACCTACAGGAAGCGTTTAGAGGCTGTAATATCTGCAAAAGGCGGATCTACTAAATATTGATTTCATTTCTTTTTTGTGGTGCCCAAATTTATGCACCTGCCTGATTTTGTTTGAACAATTATTGCACACTTTCTGTAAATCCAATAAACTTCATTTCACTTCTCAAATATTACTGTGTGTGTCTCCTATATGATATATTTAACTGACATTTTTTATCGTAACAACCAACGATTTATACAGGAAAATAATGACTATTAACAAGGTTGCCCAAACTTTTGCATCCCACTGTATCTATCTATCTATCTATAAAGAGAGAGAAAGAGAGCATGCAATGCCAAATTACAAGATTACACTTGATAGCCAGCAAAGCACAGTAAGTCATTTCAAATATTACTAACAAAAAGAGTCTAATTCTTCAACAATCTATTTTGAGAACAAGAAAATAAGACTGGGAGAGAGACAGAAATAGAGAAGATCAGGAAAAATATTAACAACATTACTTCGGTACCTAATTATTTTCAGAATAGCAGGTATTTTAAGCTGTTTAAGTAAAACTAGGAAAAAAATTAAAACAAAAATAAATATAATTAAAAAATAAAAATAAAAACTCATTGTTTAGTTTTTCACCAGGCTGTAGACTCTAGGCAATTTTGTCAACTTACCAATAAACCTATTGTTCTGTGGACTTACTGCCAACTTAGTAATTGTATGAGGTGTAGTTTTTATCAGTTCATTGCCAAATGAACTTTTCAAACTCGTGATCTGCTATCCATAAACTGCTTTTCAAATAAAGCTTTTGTTGCCTAGTACATTTCAGCTTGAGGCTTTTGATCATATACAATAAGTGTAAACAAAACCAGCAGCTCATTACAACTAACATCAGACTACATGCACACCCTGTAATTTGGTTTCAGTGTGTGTTGCTGGATCAGTTGCTATGTGCATCGGCTGAACTGAGTTACAATTATATTTCACATGCTGTAACTTATGAAAAGACTAAAATTCTGTAAGGAAAGATTTTTATGTTATGTGTTTGCCTTGTGCCATTGATATACAATTAATGACAACCTTGAATGTTGCCCAGCACTTGTGTATGTTTCACTAACGTTGAACAAGTATTCTCAAGAATAACGGGAAAGGGGTTAAAGAGAACTGAATCTGTCAGTGTAGGGGGCAGGAATATTTCTTTGAAAAACAAAAGAATAGATTTTTTTCTATATCTTAAGTTAATTTCAAGGCTGTTGTAGCCTACATGGCAGCAGTCCAGGTTAGATTGTGCCAAGGTCTGAATTTTCATGTCAAAAACGCCCCTTCTAACCAAGTACAAATGGATTTGTCTCCGGACACTTTCATATTCCTCTCACATCACAAAGATGTGTTGATTGGTAGGTCTATGGTGGTCCTGCATGGGTGCAGATGTGTGTAAGCAGACCTTGCAATAGACTAATGAACTGCTACCCCATTAGAGGGTTAAAACCTTGCCTCCCACTGTCAGGATCCTTGGACTTTTTGTAAATTTTTTACAGGTTATTTTCTGGCTCTAATATTGAGCTGCATTTTGTTATTCAAATAATCTGATGAAATTGTTTTTCGATTCATTGCTTGTTCTAAAGTTCATTTTTGATTTGGGTCATTTTCTGAGACCAATTTGTTTTTTGTTCAGGTCAGGTCAGGTAAGTTTGGGGAGCGGTACAATTCTTTGTCACACCCACCACACAATGAAACAGCTCAGAATCCTGTTTGGCAACCAACCCCACAGGCAGACATGCGGCCTTGTCCCACCTTCCAGAAATGGCCATCTATTTGCCACAGCCAGGTGTTATGTGGGCGTTCCTTTGGCCTGGTCCAGCCACTCGGGTCCTCAACAAAGTGGAACATACGAGCCGGATCACCCTCAGAGAATCACACCACACGGCCATAGTGCTGTAATTGACTGAGTGCCAGGATGCAATTGATGGTAGACTTCTAAGGTGTAAAATTAGACTGCTCCGGTCGCTAGTAGGTGAGTAAGTGATCATGGATCCTATTGAGGATGACCCTAGAAAGGACCTTACCCGGCACCAAGAGCAGTGTTATTCCTCTGTAGTTGCTGCAGTCGTCCTTGCATTTCCAGATAGGGATGACAAATCCCATTTTCAAGTCAGTTGGGGTGACTCCCTCTCAAATAGAAGCAATGATGGGTTGGGTCATTCAAAGCTAATTGGAGGATCAGTCTCAAGAACCGTGGACCCAGAGATGTCCAACATCCTTGCTGGAGTATCAGCTTTAAACAGCTGCTCACAGAATTAATACGCCATAAAATTAAATAAATTCAGTTATTTGTAATGATTGGGTACTAATTAAAAAAGTCATCTTGGAACAAAAACTTGCAGCCACTGCAGCACTCCAGGACTGAATTTTAGCCCTCAGGTGTTCCATGTTTGTTTAGCACTGAAGTCTGAAATTAGTCATTTGAAATCCTGTGCATGTAACAATGGAAAACCAATATACAGCAAAAAGTAAAACGTTCCTGCATATAAAAACATTAATAGTCATGGTGCCCTTTGTAATAAACTTCCATCAAAATGAATATAAAAGTAAATGATAGCATTCAATTAAATATGAGAGTTATTCACACAATTGAAATTATAAGTAGGTTTTTCAAACTTTCACGAGAGTCCTTGTGGTAAAGTGCCTAAACTGAACACATTTCCAAAGCTTTGCTTGATTCTGTGCTCCTTATTAAGAATTTAAATGAGACTCAACATGGACAGCGGCTTACCATCAATTTAACCATAATCTGTGCCGGCAGCTTATACAGGCAGCATAGTAACCATTACAAGCAGAATGATGGTGCTAATTCAGCTGACAAATAGCCACAGCTTAGTTGCAGAAATCAAAATAAAACAATCCTTCAGTGCCATGTCTGGATGTCATTTAAAATTAGCTTATGAGAAATTGCTTCTTCTGTTTTTCCTAAAATAGAGTAAATGGTCCCAGCAGTTATATTGAAAGAACGATGCTTCTTGTAATTGGTGGACATTCTGTTTCAGATATAAAAATATCTGCCAATCATTACAAAAGGCTTGTAGTGTGCAATGATTTTGAATGCAGATGTAACTGCTGTGTAGTTTATGCCTGTGCTTTATGAAATGTCATGGTTTTTGTCCCTGTAGTAATTATATTCTGTAAAAATTGTGCACCTTTTATTGCATAAAGTGCCTCACCTTTGCAGTAGAGTTGGAGTTATTACCAGTTTGGAGTTTGCAAATTCGCCATTTGTCCATTTGGTGTTTTCTCCCGTTTTCTTCCACATCCCAAATAAGGATAGCTGGCGAAAATTGACTTGCTCTGCATAAGTGTGAGTGTGCAAGTGAGTGTGCCCTGTAATGGGCAGATATAACAAACGGGGCCAAAAGTTGCTAGTTTTTAGAAGGATCGATGGATGAATGTGGCACACCTTCAGGTAAAGTATCTCATTCACTTGTACTATGTGCCTATTAAATATAATGTATTTATACTTCCAATTTTGTATTTCAATTTGTCATGTCATTTCTAACCTGCTTAAGGGTCACAGAGAGAGGGGGTGCAGAAGCCTATCCCGGCTAGCATAGGGAACAAGGCAGGAACAAACCCTGAACAGGGTGCCCACACAGACACTGGGAGAACTCCACACCCGCAAATGCAAACCCTGGTCTCTATACTGCGAGGCAGCAGCACTACCATTGCGCCACTGTACCCCCTTATATTTCAATTTATAAATGTCTCATTATTTCTCAACAGCATGTGTAACTGTTTCTCAAGTTAATGTAAAAACATTTATCCTCACTAAAACTCTACTAGATGTGTGAAAAGAAAACATGCAGACAAACAGCTGTTATAATATTACTCCAAAGAAAGGCCAAACTGTTAAATTCAAACACATACAACTGATAAAGACTTAATCATTTATTAAGAAATAATAAAATCAGCAACACATTAAGGAAGAAAGAGTAAGAAAGCAATAGGGAAAAAATTATTTAACTAAATACTAAACAAAGAATAGAAGATGAAAAAAAATTAGAAAAGGAACTCGAATTAATAGACAAGCAAAATAATCCACTTGAAAAACAAAATTAACTGAAAGATTTCCACAGTAAAGGGGCAGCTATTGTCAGAGTAAACCCTTAGAGCTCCCTCAGGTGACTGCATTCTTAATTGCTGCAACACCTTTGGGGAAACAATGCAACTAGAAGGTCCAACCCTTCACCATAAAACACAGAAAACAAAACAAAACAAAGAGAAACAACTAAAGACAAATAAAGCAAAAGTCAATCCGTCAGACATAAAGGACATAAAGATGAGGCTGGGGACAGAAAAAGAACCATATCATAAAAAGGGCAAAAAGGACAAACTCCACACTGTAATTCAAAGCCAAGCCTCTGGATTTATGTGGTATCCTTTCTAATTCCTGATCCTGAAAGGGATTCCCAGAACTTAATTGGATAAGATTTCTGGCCAGGGCCTAAAAGTAAGAGAGCCTTTGAAGTTGGAGTTGAGAGGAGTACTAGACAAAGGTTCAAATGGAGGGATGAAGAGAATCATAGTAGAATGGAGGGAAAGTGTTGGCAGTGAGAACAGAGAGCTTTATAGAGTGTTTGTAGTGGGTACATGAATAAGAAACCAAGTCAATTACAATTGTTTTCCCCTTTATTTTGTTACTTTGAATATTCTCTTAATTGTCCCTCTTTGTGTTTATTAGTTTGATAAATCAGCTTTTATCCCCTTTGGACTTATTCTGAGTTTGTGGATGTCTCAAGTGCACCCCTACTGGTCAGTATGTTACTTTCATGAAAAATCAAACATAGTTTATTCACACCCTTGGACGTTTCACATTTCATTATAATACAACACTGAATCATAAAGAAGAGTGAAGAAAAACTGCAATATGCAGATGGTGCAATGCTATTAGACACCTGCACACACAGACTGTCATGGTAGCCAAAGGTGCAGTGACTAAGCAATGCCTAGAAGGGGGATGGACACTTATGCAATCAATGACATTGTCCTTTATATCCATCCATTATCCAATCCGCTGTATCCTAACTACAGGGTCACGGGGGTCCGCTGGAACCAATCCCAGCCAACACAGGGCACAAGGCTAGAAACAAACCCCGGGCAGGGGGCCAGCCCACCGCAGGGCATACACACACACACACACACACACACACACACACACACACACACACACACACACACACGCCCACACACCAACCACATACTAGGGACAATTTAGGATCACCAAAGAACAGAGAACAGAGACAGAGAACATGCAAATGCCATGCCTCAAATAAATAGCCTGCCGGGAGGCTGTAATATTATGAAAGTGGCTCTCAGACCACTTCTAATTACAAGCAAGCCCATTGCCAGCCAGACCCACAACACATTTCAGATGCCCCAGAATGATAGACAAGACATTGAAAACAGAGGCCCATACCTGCATGTGCTGCTTTTCTGCATTACGTCAGCTCGGTGATAACCAGAGAGTTTACAAAATCCGTCATTACTATATACTACAGGCCAGTCCACAATTTGGGCATTTCCAAGCAAGAAACTGGTTTCTGTAAGAAAGGAAAATGAAAAAAATCAAATACTAGTAAAGCTGGAAAGGAAGAGGAACATAAACATTTTCCTGTTGGATGGATAGATAAATAGTGAAAGGTACTGTATCTAGATAGATAGATAGATAGATAGATAGATAGATAGATAGATAGATAGATAGATAGATAGATAGATAGATAGATAGATAAAGCAAATTGCAGGATTACAGCAGCAGATAAAGTATTATAATAATCTCTTGTATGATAACCAAAAACAAATGCACATATATCATGAACTATCTAGAGTATAAGTAAATTAACAAAATGTACTTATTTACTAAGTGTCAAGTGTTCAGAATTGCACATACTTATCAGTTATAATTTGTAAGTTCACAGAATGTCTCTCATTGGCACAATATTATGTACATAGTGTCACTGCCTGTTAAAATGTCTACTAGACCAGCACAGTACCGTTCAGCATACAGGGAACAAGACCACCTTGTCTGATGAGTGACTCATTATAGAGCCTGATGGCCAAGGATAGAAGTGACCTTACATAGCACTCCTTGGAGTACCTCAGTTGTCTCAATCTGTTATTGAACATACTCCTCTGTTTAGCTGAAACCTCATACACAGGGTGAAAGTCCTTGTCCAGGAAGGTAAGCAGCTTGCTGAGTGACTTTTCCTCTACCAATTCCTCCAGTAAGTCCAGCCCGACTCCTAAAAGTGAACCAGCCTATTTAATCAGTTTGTTTAGTCTGTTTGCATCACCTGCACTAACACCATTTCCCTAGGACACTACAGCATAGAACAATATACTGGCCACTACAGACTGGTAAAAAAAAACATGCAAGAATGGCCTCCATTCACCAAATGACCTCAGCCTCCTTAGGAAATAGATGTGGCTCTGACCCTACTTGTATACAGCCTCTGTGTTGGTACTCCACTCAAGCCCCTCTTTCAGATGCACCCCGAGGTACTTATACGCCCCCACCTCCTCCACATCTTCACCATCAATGAACAGAGAAGGTTTGACCCTTCTGAAGTCTATGATTATCTCCTTTTTCTTACTGATGTTGAGGTGCAACTCCGTCGACGCCTGGTCCCAAGCCCAGGGTGAGAAAGGAGGAGGGTGGTCGGCGTGCCACACCGATCAGAATCGGGAAACCGAAGAAAATAGGTAAGAAACCACATGGATATACAACTTAATCACTTACAAATAAATGCTACTGCATCCGGGGCAGCCGATGCACCAGATTTGGTTACCAGGGATGCTGGTGAGAAGTGTGCTACTGGCCAAAGACCCAAATTAATTACACCAAAATCGGAAATACGAATCGCCGCATGGAATGTGCGAATGGGACATCACGTCGGTCAAAAAGAAATTATTGTCAAGGAATTATCGAAATGCAAAATATCGATCTGTGCACCATTAGAACTGCGGCTCATGGAATCCGGGACAATGAAGGTCGATCTGCCAACAATCGATGAGACGATGACGCTATTCTATTCCGGTGGTGACAAACGAGAGGCCAGTGTTGGCTTTATGGTAGATCAATGGACTGCCGCTAGTGTTATCGCATTCCAATCGATATCTGAGCGCCTGGCGGTTATCACTATCGATGAAACGATCAAGACCCATATCGTATCCGTCTACGCCCCAACTGAGACCAGCCCGGACACGAAAAAGGACGAATTCTACGATCAGCTGCAACACACACTGGATATGATACTCCAAACCGAATTAATTGTACTCGCGGGCGACTTTAATGCACATACGGGTGCAGATCGAACCGGATGGGAAGAAACAATGGGCAAATTCGGATATGGGAAAAATCAACGACAACGGAGTACGCCTTTTATCTTTCGCAGCGTCAAACAACTTGACTGTCGGCAACAGCATCTTTCGTCACCCTCTCAAACATCAGCTCACGTGGCGAAATCCATCCAGCAACGATGCGGCAATGTTGAACTACGTTTTGGTCAATACTAGATTCAGATCAACGCTCAAAGACGTACGTGCAATGCGTGGACCCGACTGTGGATCAGACCATTATCTTATCCGAGCGAAATTGCGAATGAAATTACAAAAAAAGAAATTACAGAAAAAGGTGTCACCACCAACTAGGAGGAACTGGGACTGTCTTCGAGACCCAGCAACCGGACAAGAATTCCAAATCACGTTATCCAACAAATTCGCAGCACTCACAATACCGGGCAATATCAAGGCAGAAGAAAAAGTCCTTTGTAGGGTGTGCAATGGAGCTGTGCCCACCCATCCGTCGACGGACGCAGCAATGGATTTCGGACGATTGTCTCGACCTCATTGACCAGCGAAAACAAATGAAACACGTCGATTTTGAGCAGTACTGACAACTAAACAAAGAAGTTCAACAGAAAATGAAATCAGAACGGGAAGTGCGCTGGAATAACGTTGCGGCCAACATGGAAGAAGCAGCGTTGAGACACGAGTACCGGACGCTGTACCAGACAATCCAACGGTTAGGTGGCAAAACTACATCAATGACAATATTAAAAAGTCAGATGGAACTTATTCTTTCACCAGTTGTACAACCATGATCCGCCACAAGGTCCAGTGCCTGAACCACCGATTATCGAGCAACCGATGAATCAGTTTCCCGATACCGAACCAACAATCAACGAGGTGAAGACGGCAATAAAATCTCTGAGAAATGGTAAAGCACCGGGAGGAGATCAAGTAACCGCCGAGATGATCAAAGCTGAAGGAGACATCTTATTACAACAACTCCACGTTCTCGTAACACATATATGGCATTTGGACCGTGTTCCATCGGCGTGGAAGAAAGCGATCGTTGTGCCTATTTTGAAGAAAGGTGACAGTCGGGAATGCAAGAATTATCACGGTATTAGCCTTCTCTCGATCGTCAGCAAAGCTTTTATGAAAATCATACAATCGAGACTACACAAACATCGAGAGCAAACGAGTCGGGAACAACAAGCTGGATTTAGACCACACCGAGGATGCATCGACCAGATATTTGCTCTCCGTCAGATAACAGAAGAAAGAATTCGATGCGGTAAACGAACTGTCATCGTCTTCATCGATTTCAAATCTGTTTTCGATTGCATCGATTGGACCAGTTTGTGGAGAGCCCTAGAGATCGAACATGTGCTGTTGAAAATCATTCATCTTCTTCAAGCATTATATGACGGCTCAATCAGCAGTGTCTGTATCCGGAATGATATGTCTGAGGAGTTCCCAATTCGAACTGGAGTCCGGCAAGGAGCTGTTGCCTCGCTGCTTCTTTTCAACATTGTGATCGACGCGATTATGCGAAAAGCATTCGATGGGCGACAAGGAGTTTGATACGACGACACAAACTTCTTAACCGATCTGATGTTCGCCGATGATAGTGCTGTTTTCGCCAACACTGAAGCAACGGACACTTTGTATGACATTTCCCGCATTGCACAGTCATACGGATTGAGAATCAACATGGATAAGACCAGTACTTACAACAGATGGATTGGAAGCCAGAGTTTACCTTGATGGAACTCGAATCAAGCAGGTACCACAGTTCAAGTACTTGGGATCACTGGTCACGGAAAAGAAAGCAGCGTCGGCAGCCAAAGTTCACAGCCGGATCAGCCAGGCAACAGCAGTATTCGCTTCACTCAAATGGTGCATATGGAAGCCGGCGAATATTACGATCAAAACCAAAATACGCCTATATAAGACACTGATCCTTCCAATTCTTCTTTATGGATCAGAAACATGTACATTGCTCAAACCGGACCTCAACAAGCTCGAGGCCTTCCAAATGCGATGCTTGAGACAGATTCTCCATGTCTCACTCCGCGACTGCCTCCGAAACGAGACAATCAGAGAATGGTGCGATCAACAGGCACCTATCATGGAGGAAATTCAAAAACGTCGATTAAGATGGTTCGGCCATGTCTTTAGAATGGATGAAAATCAACTACCGCACAAACTTCTATGGAGAAAACGCCCTCCTGATTGGAGGATAAAACAACAAGCACTGAAGATGACATGGTTGAAACACGCAGAGAACGACCTAAAGAACCAGCGACTGACAACAATCGAAGCAAGAACCGTCGCAACCGACCAATTACAATGGAAGAGTGTGGTGAATAGAGCACGGAATCCAGCGCCACCAACAGTAGCGTATTGGCTAAGAGGTCAACCCCCTTTCCAAGCGCCAGCTATGGAATAAAGAAGAAGAAGAAGAAGATGTTGAGGTGCAGGCGGTTCAATTTGCACCATTCAACAAAGTCAAGAAAGTCATTCTCCTGCCCATTGCAGATACACCCAGCTATGGCTGTGTTATCAGAAATTTCTGTAGTTTTAATTTTTACAGGAAAAAAATAAAGGTCACAAGATTCAAAATGAAACTAGCAGAATAAACCAAGGAGGGGGGTTATGTCCAACGAGTGGTGCAGTGTCTGCCCTTAGATCTGAGCTGCTCATTCACACTAAGACACCAGAAGTGGATCTGAAACTTGGAGCATTCAGATTAAAGACCACCCATCTCAGCCAGTATAGCTACAGAAGATCATCTTTTGGTACAGTGCCGAGACTTGCTACTCCATGATCCAACCGCCTTTAATTTAGTCCCTTAAACAAAGGGTCTTTCTCTTCAGCTCAACTGGATTGGCTGCTAGTTACTGATTAAGAGGCTCAGTTTTGAAGCCTGCCTCTCCGTGTGAGGATGTAAAATGGAGAAGGGTGAAGTGATTTCTTACTGGTGAGATGCAGCTGACCTGATTAGTCAGAAAACCAAGGCTGAAGGGGTAATTTGTGATCAGCATTCTGGCAATCAGCAAAGAAATGATATGTTATGTTTCTTGCATAGGATCGTTCCTCCTGTTTATTATTTTAATAGTTTGAAAATATTTAATGAAAAAGGAGCCTTTTCAAATAATGCCTAAACATGAGTAAATTGGGTGCAGCAGGAATACCTAAAGGTAGATCATTCCACAGCTTTGGAGCAAGAACAGAGTAGCGTTGTTCATCAAGTAAGAGCAGGTACATTCAGCAGACAGGTAGAATCAAAACGCAGATTTCTTGAAAATATAGAAAGACTAAAGGCTGGAGGTAATGAGGAGCAACACCATTCACAGAACCATATGTCAGCTATGGATCAGCTATGAGTGAATGTAAATGAACTGTATATGAGTTCAATTAGGGATATGGCTGATTTATCGAAACCCCAATTAGGCACATGTTTAAATAAAAAGACAACGACCCAAAAAGACTCACAAATCAGGTCTCAGCCAGAATGAGCAAATACACAGTTGCCATCATGCTGCAGCTGTGTACATTTGGAGTGCTGCTGAGGTGAATGTAGGATTTGCTTTCTGGCTTCCTGCTCATTGTGTAAAAAAATAGATTTCAAATGACAGGAGCACACAGCAGACCTTCATGAGCGTCCAGTCTCCCTACACCTTGAACGGCCATTCGTGTGGGTAGCGTGCACCCTGCAGGGAGTGTCAGCGGTGAGAACAGCTTGGAGCAAAGTTTCCTGTCATTTTAGCAAAGGCCGCATTTTTCAAGAAGCCCCCAAAAACACCACTCAATATGCTTACTCTGAAAATTCTAGAGACATGTGTCAGAACAAAATGACATGAGAAAGTAGCACTGAGCAAAAACCGGCAGCAAAATTAGAGGCACGCCATAGCGATGCTCAGATGGAGGCGGCTGACAAGTGTGTTTTGCAGTATTCTGCAGTCTGTCTCTCACAGTATATGCCACGGAGATATTTAAAGAAAGTGTCATTTCATATTTTGGGTAGTGGCTTTTTTCATTCTTTTTATAATCATTATATAGTGCAACAAATCTGTCAAAGGACTGCTGGCACAGTGGATGTAATATTCTAGAAACCTGATTAGCCACAGTCTGCAGAATTGCTGAAATTTCATTGTGACTGACCTAAGCAGAAGCCCCTAAATCCTGAAGTGAGGACCATTCAGAGTCTCACGCTATTAACGCTATGTCAATGGTTGAAACTAAATGTACATTTCAGCAGTGGACACAGTTACATACCGGTGGTCTACTAGTAATGCCAAGATTGCTGGATTCTCTGTAATCTCTTTGTTAAGCCATCCTTATCTGAAACCCATTCATTCATTGTGGAACTGATGTATGCAAATTAGACTGAATTTATTGGACTGGACAGAAGGCAGGAAGTAAATAAAGAAAAGGGTGGTAGACCATAGCTGTTTGGTTAAATTAGAGTCACCAGTTAAACTAAAATGCTTATCTTTGGGATGTGCAATTAAACCTGAATACCTGAAGAAAAAAAACCTGCAGGAACATCTAGAACATATAAACTCCACACTGGCTATCACTTGGACTCAAACCTAGTCTGATTGAGCTGTAAGGTGAAAGTGCTAAATCCTGCACTACTTTACTTTTTTGTTTGTATCCAAATATATGTCATTTAAATGATAAAGGGAAAGCATTCTGTGCCTTATTGATGTAATAACTGACACATCTTATACATGTATTTTGGGGTAATTGTGCAGTCCCTTTTTCCTTCAGTTCCTTCCAAAGCAGTTCTGCACGTCATTGGAATGGGAAATGGATATTGTGGATGCTGCAGCACCTCCACTAGGGGGAACAGTACTCAAAGTTTGTGGATGATGATGTTATGAAAATGATTAAACATGACTTATGCATAATGCCAGTCGGTGCTGGTTAAAATAGTAGGGTGTTTATCTTTTTAGACTTTCTGGAAAGAATACATAAATTTGAATAGCCACCAAGCACAGACCTCTGTTGGTACGACAGACAAGTTCTCTTGCACATATAAAGACCTGCAAAAATATTCGGCTTTCCAAGATAAAAAACACAGGAAAAGGGATAAGTGATCAGAAGACAAGGCAAAGTCAACAGAGCAGCAAAGACTGACACCAGAAGAAGCAATTTAATCTTTAAAATCAAATTGTAGCCAAAAATCAAAGTCAGAAAAATATAGCCTAGAATTCTTTAACCAGAGAATCAGAAAAGTAAAGAAAACATGAACAAAGTGTTTATTATATCCACAACCTTGGATAGCTCAAGATGTAAGGGTGACCCTTTCACCCCGATGTATAGATGATGTCATACATGGCCGTGGCCAGATCATTACCAAGACTACAAAACAACAAATAACAATGCCTATTATAAAATAAACATGGCATTAATGACAGTACAAAATAAGTAAGTAAAGTACAACCCCAAAATTTGCGGGGTTACGTTCCTAGAGCACCTGCAAATTGTGAAAAACCGCAAATTTTGGATGTGGCTAGAAAAATGCCTATTTATACAGTTTAAACCCGAAATATGCCCCACAAAACACTTTAATTTAATTTCAAACTCAGTAAATGTCACAATTCACAAAATTTTTTTCATGCAAATAGCATCACAATTACTGCAACACAGATCATTTTACACATTGTTAATGAACTGTAAAAACTATTTAAAAAACTACTGGAACAATATGTACAAAGTGCAACTGACGCCATGGATGAAATTCAGTAAATCACCGAGCCAACTGCGCTTGAACTGGTTGCAGTCAAGCACACAGAGGTAAGCGCTGATGCTTGCAGGCTAGTCTAGTGCAGCGGCTCAGGGACAGTGAGGCTGCAGTGCTGCAGGGTGTCACGCTTGGGTCACAGAATTGCACCGAAACACAGGAGATTGTAGAGGTAGGAACTTTATTCAAACACTTCAAACAAATATGTTTCTTTCAGAAGTAAAACGAGCTCAGTATGCAGTTAGTTCTCGATTAAAGAATAGACAAACTTCATAGGGGAGCATAACAGGACCCCCAACAGGAGTAGAGGATGTCTGGGGGAGGAGAGAGAAACAAAGCAATCAGCCAAAAAGGACAGGTGCTGTTCAGGCTTTTAAGTAAACGTAGCATCGCACAAGAAGCATATCACGTGACAGAGCAGCCGCCAGTAAGCCCAGCAAGTAAGAGAGCAATGTGAAAGTAGTCTATCAGCGTTTTTTAGAGGGGTTTTTTGTGGAGCATCAGTGTCTTGTAGGGGTGCGTTCAGCCCCCCTGCTCTCAAGGGGCTGGCAGTGGTCCTGAGCTGGCTACTCAACAAATGTACGGCACTGACTGATCAGCTCCTGCGTGCTCGCAAATGGCACTGGGAAACAACTATAGCCGGTTGTGGCGGTTTAAGGGTTAAGAGGAACAAAACAGAAAACTCAAGAACACTCAGCTGGAGATGCATCACAGTCAATCATCAGCAAAGAGAAATGAATAACGCTGTAGTGGTCCGGTGCCGCTAAGGTTCACACCGTCGAGAAGGCGGTGATTTCATTTATTTTTATGGTGGAGATTCCAGGGACACACCCAGCCTTGGCTCGACCCGCACGCACTTACAAACAGAGACAAAAACAAAGCAAACCGGTAATCAAACAGCAAATAAAGAATGTAATGAAAACAAATGAAATAAATGAAAACAACGATACCACCCCTGTTCCCCTTACGGCGATTACGCATTAAATACAACAAAGCACAAACAAAGCACACACAGTATATCATGAAAAACTTTCATGAAAAATGGCAACGGATGAAATGTAATGATGAAAATAGACAGTCCAGAGATTCGCACATTGATTGGGAATGTAAAGATAGTCCTACCGCTAGTTCCTGAAATGGTGAAGACGGGTGGACGGGTTCAGGAACACTCCTTTCTTTGCAGGATGGCCATGAATCCACTTACAGTCCTAATGTACACAGGCAGCGGCAGACAATCCAGACGCCAACCACGAAACAATCCAGGCAGAAACAAATAAGTACAGGTAACCCAACAGAAGGCAAACAGACAGGAACTTGAAACACAAATTCCAAGAACCTTTTTGTTTTTTTGGTCAACCGCCCCCTTTTTAAAAACCGCTTACATCCTTTGACCCCAACAACCCTAGCACCCTCAGCAGAAGACCAATCAGAGCCACTGCAGGGACTGCTGGGAGTTGCAGTTTCAAATTCTATTGGCTACGTTCACCATTCCAAGCCACATTTTCCTCTACAGTTGCTTCCTGTTCTCTCTACAGTACAGTATTGCCAAGAAAAAAGCCATAAAAATTGTGGAGGACATTTGTAGTTTCCGCTAACAATTATTAGATAGGTTCTAAGGAAAAATCTGCAAATGACTAAGGCCACAAACTCTGAACCAAGACTTTGCGGGGGTCTACTGTAATTCAAATAACTCAAATAGCTACTACAACCAATGACAAAAATTAATTCTCCACCATTCAAGAACAGGCAGCCAAACTTTCAAAAGGTCAAAAATACTCAAATAAATAAATATACAAAAATGCCTGTTCAAGTGAGGGTTAACCATAAATGTCTTGATATGCTTCAGTCAGATTTTGTTCAATGACTAATATTTACTTGCCTTTTCTATGTCTTCTTTCTGTATTGTAAAATATTTCTAAAATGTTTATTGTATTTCTGTATTTTAGCTACTTATTATTTTTATTTATTTACTGTTTGCAATACACCCTGTAGGGTGCGGATTGGTCCGGACACCTTGACATCACGGCTGAAGGACTGCCCTTAGCCTATACATTTGAGGCCAGGAAGCAGATCCTTTAGTAGTTCATTGATTGTTATTGGAGTATTTTGGTATTGCGTTCTGATTTCTGCATTTCTTGCTTCTGTTTTTGGGATTATTGATTACTGAATTGTGGATTGGACTTGTTTGCTTTGGATTGCCTTTTGTGGTAATTCTATTTGCCCTTGTTTTGTCTTTTTGCCATTTCAAGCCTTTTTTGTAATTTTCAAATTAATATGTTTATTTTCAAAGGTTCCGCTTTGGTCTTGTCCTTCTAAAGGCATTTTTGATATTTTTGTGTATTTAGAAAATATTTAAGCAGTTTCCCCTTTTTGGACCTAGTTAGGCTGATGGCAGCCAGAAGAGCTGGGTGGTCAGGCTGTCTTGAGGTGAGCCTCTTCTAAACAGACCAGTAAAGGTCCAAGCCTGCATTTATGGCTTATTTTGGAGGCTTTATAACCACATTTTACTAAGTTTGTGACTCCTAATCATAAAACCTCTGGGTTGAAATGAACAGGCAAAATGATATTCCTTAATTTCAAAGAATTTATTTAAATTAGCAAAAGAGAAGGAAAAGCAAATAAAAAGCAAAATAAGGCAAAATGGGTCTACCTCAAAAAGGCAACCCTAAGGCTGTCAAGACTAAATCTCAAAACCAAGGATCAGTAATCAAGACCAAAAGAAAAACCAACAATAAACCAGAAAATCTGAAAATAGTACTTACAAGACAAAGATCTGATATTCACAAACACCAATGATACTCAGAGATTTAACTCCTCAGCCAAAACGGAAAGGCCGAGGGCGGTGCCTCAGCAATGATACAAAGATGGCCCCACCTTTTGAAGGTCCCACCCACAAAACAAAAGCTTACACTCATTGAGCAAATTATTAGGAACACCTGTACATGTATGCATGCAATTAGCTAATTAACCAATCATTCGACATAGTGGCGCAGTGGGTAACGCTGCTGCTTTGAAGTTAGAAGACCCGAGTTTGCTTCCCAGGTCCTCCCTACGTGGAGTTTGTATGTCCTCCCTGTGTCTGTGTGGGTTTCCACTAAATTGTTCCTAGTGTGTGCTTGGTGTGTGTGTGTGTGCTCTGCGGTGGGCTGGCAACCTGCCTGGGATTTGTTTCCTGCCTTGCACCCTGTGTTGGCTGGAATTGACTCCAGCAGACCCCCGTGACCCTGTAGTTAGAATATAGCCGGGTTGGTTAATGGATGGATGGATGTGGCAGGAGCACAACACATAACAGTATGCAGATGTGGGTCAGGAACATTAGTTGATGTTCTCATCAAACACCAGAATGAGGAAACATGTGGTCTCAGTGTTTTCAATCATGTCATGATTGTTGGAGCTAGATGAATTGGTCTGAGTTTTTCTGTAACTGCTGATCTTTTGGGATTTTTCACACAACAGTCTCTAGAGTTTACTCAGGATGGTGCGAAAAACAAAAAACATTCAGTGAGCATAAGTTCTGCAGATGGAAACGTGGTGTTGATGAAACAGGTCAAAAGAGAATGACACCTGGTTCAAGATGACAGAAAGGCTACAGTAACTGACATAACCACTCTATACAACTGTGGTGAGTAGAAAAGTGCCTCAGAATGTGCAACACATCAGGGTTTGAGGTAAATGGGCAGCAGAAGACCACATCGGGTTCCATTCCTGTCAGCCAAGAACAGAAAGCTGAGACTGCAGTGGACACAGACTCACGAAAGCTGGAAAGTTTTAAGACTGAGAAAATGTAGCGAGGCACACAGATGGTAGGATCAGAATTAGGTGCCAACAGCTTGAATCCATGCACTCAACCTGCCTTGTGTCAATAGTCTAGGCTGGTGGTGGCAGTGTAATAGTATGGGGAATGTTTTGTTTTTGGCCTTGGGCCCAATATCACCAGTTAATCATCAATTGCATGCCATGGCCTATTTGAGTATTGTTGCTGACTATGAACATCAGTTTACCTATCTTCTAATGGCTACTTTCAGCATGATAATGCATCATGTCACAAAGCAAAAGTCATCTCAAACTGGTTTCATGAAAATAACAATCAGTTCAGAGTTCTTCAGTGAACTTCCCAGTCTCCGCATCTGAATCCAAAAGAATGCCTAACCCAAAAGTCAACATCGGACTGTAAACAGAAAAATCATATTTAAAATTAACTGTGTAAAACTTCTACCACAAACTTGAATTCCTCAGCCCTCATTAGCTCTAACAGTAGAATCACAAGCTACTGCACTCCACCATCCTGTATGTGTAGTGTGCTGACATCAAGTACTATAAAACAACATGGCCATAGCCATGTTAAGATAGCCACAAAATGGCATCCACTATACAAAAAACAGCAAAAAATGCCATCATGAGAATAATGATAAAGTTAATAAATACATAATAAACATAGAAACATTCCGGAAATCAAATTGTTTCCAGGGAAGTCATGACAAAAATTTAGTATGCAGGGGGCAGGTGTGTGACTATAGGGACAGTCACCTGAGGTTCTTGTATTTAAGGGTCCTCCTTGCCTCAGTTTCTTTCCTGAGGCATTGACTTCTTCTTCATCTTTGCTTGAGGCTGCCCATCTTTGAAAGGTAATTTCTAGAACAGAGATTTTGTTTGTTTGTTTTTTTTTTTCTTAATTGTGAACTAATCAGTTAACTGCTAAGTTCTTACCTTTTTTGTCTAATCATTATTTATTAGTTTAGACAAAAATACACTTCCAGTTATAATTTCTTTCACTTCTAGCATGTCTTCTCTTCTAGCAACATCTCTTTCAGTTATTTACAGGTGCTTCATTTGTTGTTTTATTATCTGATTTTTGTAATAATTATTGTCTAGTGTAATCATCTGTGTCTGTTGTTTTGAGAATTCCCTCTCTGTTAATCACCATAGCCATTAATAATCAGAACACCTCCTCAAGGTCCTTCTTGGCTCTCAAGACACTGGACTAGTGGTCTCTAGTGGTCCTAGCACACTCCGAAGCTCTTAAAGGACCAGGTATCCCTTTAACTACATGGCTTCTATTTATACGTGTAGATTTCTACTTCATGATCCACCTACACCAGCAAGCACAGTTCAACAAAGCCAATAAAAAGAAAACCCAGGATCAGTAAACTTTGCAACAACAAGAACTCTGACAGGAATTAGAGTCTGTCCTCCCTAAGGAGTATCAGACAGGTCAGACGACTTTATCACGAAGCCACTACACCAAAATAAATGGAAATTAGGGGCAAATGTACTTAGTGACTAGAAGAATGCACATGTGATGTTACAGGACATTTAAACAACTGTTTACATATCTCATAATACACGTGTCAATACAAGTAAAGTGAACCTATGTGACGATCAGAAGTGCACTGTAAAACCTTGACAGGTTTAAGAACTGGTTGGCTACCAAGTGACAGGGTACTTCCAACCTGAGCCCAGGTGCCTCATGTATAAACGATGCGTACGCACGGAAATGTTGTGTAAGAACTTCTCTACGTTCAAATCACGATGTATAAAACCTACACTTGGTGTAAAGCCAGGCACTTTTCCATGGTACCTCATGCCTTGTCGTACGCAAGTTCTCCGCTCGGTTTTGCATACTGGCGGCACCCAGCGTCAAAGAAGTGCTACAGTTCCTGTGTGGTTACTCTTCATTTTCCTGACGCGGCTTTATAAATACACTGAAACTAACCGCATATTGTTTATTAGTGTAATGCATCTGTTTGTAATTAACTTGTAACAATATAATGGTTCAGGGAATAGCCATAGTATTCCAAATACCATAACTGCTTTAGCGTTGTTACTCCAACTGCACCTTCTTCTTCTTTCAGCTACTCCCGTTAGGAGTTGCCACAGCGGATCATCTTTTTCCATATTACTCTCACTGCAGTACTCGGAGTATTTATATCACTGAATCTGAGTGGGGAATCACAGCTCAGCAGCTGATCGGAAAGAGAATTATCAGTATACAGCTTCAAGAACACGCTGTCTCAGCCACGGCAAAACTTTCAAAGCCTTTCCTGTACGGACCTCGCGGTTCAGAAACAGTTTCATCCCAAGAACTTTAAATGCACTCAGTCAGTCCATCAAGTGCTCCTTGTAGAACTGTTAGTACTTATAAGTACAATTGCCTCATTGTAAACTTGCACTACAGTTATAATATTACACAACCTGCGCCACTTTATAAAGCGCGTATTTACATATGATGACGATATAATTTTTAAGATGAAATGCAGCAAAATAATGTTTATTATATTATACAGATAAAACTTTAACTTCATTATAATCTAGGCTATATTCTTCACTGGGACTGGCGTGAAGGACAGAATAATTAAACATGTACTACGAAGATATTTCAATGTTCCTTAAACGTTTTGAAGAATCGGCGCTCTAAGCTTACAGATGGCTTAACGTCTATTACAGAGCTGATTGTGTGGCGATCGGTCACTTGGAGAAAGAAAAGCAAGGACTGCAGGGGCGGCCATGCCAATATATATTGAATATAAAACAGAAAGAGAAAATAACGACACAGCTAAAAACGCAGCGGCAAATTTCAACAAAAGTTAAACGCTTGTGTCATGAGCACGAAGCAGCTATGCAGTGTCCGCAACGGACGTGGCCATCCACTGTGCATAAGATACCATATTGACATTGGACTTTCTCTATTGGACATAGAGCCGCCCATGAGTACTGCTGCAATAAATAATTTCATCGAAGGTCGCACACAATCACTGCACCGTGAAACCCATGTTTAATAATATGCTTTAATTATCATCATGAAAATGATATCACGTATACATCTCAGTATTTTAGTTATTCAGAGAGCTGTAATATCACGAATGTAATGGATTCTGTGTCCAGTTGGAGGAAGAGAGCAGTTTAAGAAGCACGTAGTGATTCACACACATAGAGCACATAGAAGATCACATACAAAACAAAGCATTTAACGTGCTATACTTTAATTACGATGTGATTTGAGAAACTGGTTAATTAAACGATTTTAAGATGAAGTTTATGATGTTCTATTTTAATGACAAAATAAACTACGTGATTAAAGTGGAAATTTCGAGATTGTAGTTAACATTTCGTGCTTTTTCCCCACTGTTTGCCTTTTTATTTCTCTGTACCCTAATAAGTTTTCATATGACATTCAGACAGTGGGCTACAACTCGCCTTTTCACGGCGACTTTGATATGTGACTTCTTTTTTATTTCCGGCCCTGTGCGATTTTGTGAACGTGAGCTTTCAAGATTCTCCAACACGCTATGTCACTCGATCAACTTCCTTTTGATTATACCATGGATTAATTAAACAAATAGTATGTTTTTCCTTTGCCTCCACTTGGTATTCGTTGAAATTCTTATATTTTCCCCCGTGCTTTTCCCATTGTCTTTTCACAGAAGGCTGAGCTTAAGGGCGATTTATATTGATTTGCATATTCAAAGAGGCATAATTCTGGGAGGAGTTGGGGCGTTACATAAAGCGCGTGCACGAGCGTTACTTTTCACGCTGATCGGGATTTATGTAGAGGAAGAACGTGGAAGTTGGAGTACGCACAGATTCCTGCATCTGGATTTTTCTGTGCGTAAGCACATTTCGGCTTTTGTGCTTACGCCATGTTATAGCGCGAATTCTACACACGGCGTTATACATGAGGCCCCAGGTCTCCAAAGAGTCTTTACACATGAAGCTCTTCACTTGGCTTTTCTTTTTTGTTCATTTGATCAAATCTGGCCATTAAGTGCAAATCAGTAAATTCACAGAATTGAAGGAACTGTTGAATGTCACAAACTAAGCTTCTGGGGAGCTGGTTTTCTCTCTGAAATTATTTCTGAATTAAAAGTCAATTTTTCCCATTATTGGTGCTAGACATTTAGAAAAAAAAGAAAGATTTGTTCATTGTGCCAAGTCAGAAATTTTATTAAAAAATTATTTAACTTCTTTGTTGAAATAAACAAAATATTTTGTAAAGCATTTAAATTCCTTTATTTTTGACTTTACATATTTCTTCCTAAAATACTGATAAATAGTGATGGGTGAAATGATACACAGGTATTTGCTGTCACAAAAAGGTTCCTAAAACAAATTATTTTTCACCATCTTAGCAAAATTCCTACCATTCACACAAGAAGAAAGTTGTTTAATTCCACATGTGTGTGCATGTTATTTACTATTTAAATAAAGATCTTCAATGAAAAAAATAAAAGTAAAAATCCCAAGAGGTGTGCATATCCTCAACTAGGATAAGGTAGTTGCTACGTAACAGTGGGGGTGATGGAGTGTGCTGGTGCCGACTTTCCATGTTTTGAGAGGTTCCTATGACAAAAACCAAGTAATGGGCACAGTGCTCTGTTTATGTGTATTTTCACATGGAAAATAAGCAGCATGTCACATTTTTATATAGTATACTGCATACTTCGACAGCAATGTGAACAAAAGGCATACAGTAAATAGAACTGATTTTACCAGTGGGATTTGGATTACATGCTTTATGCAGCTGCAGAAAAGAACACAAGTCAACTCGGAAGAGTGAATGAGGCTTTAGGGAGCAGTAAAAACTTTAAATCCATCAAAAAACTCACAATTACTAACCTCACTAAACTGTATGCCAATCAGAATGTGCCCGTTTCACTCATCACTACTCATAGACAAAGCCCCATTGGCTGCCATGTTTTGGGCACCACATTGCTAACTCATGTTCTAAAATTTAAAACTGATACATCTGAGTCATCTAACCACTGCAAAGTGGACAATTTACTCTAAGATAAGTACCTTTCTGTTAAACGGCCATTTTTAATTTGATTCGAGATAAAACATATTTCATGAACTTATAACAACAGTACTGTTGTGCATACGCAGACATTGAAAACTGATCATTTTAATGACTTGGGTGTAAAGTTAGAACACTGACAGCTGGATAAAAACGTTAGCAGGTCAACAGATAAAAAAACAGACAAAGTAGACCCTGAATTGGCTCAAATGAGTAGAAAGTTTACACTGAAACAGCCTTCAGTTTACAGAAAAGAAACCCCCATGGAAAGAAATTTTACAGCTTGCAAAGCGAGAGCGCAGGAACGAGGCTCTTATTGATATTTGCATGCTTCATTAACAGAAAGAACCTGCTTCTAATAAAGACAATGGCCTGAATGAAAACCTGCTGTCTTCTGTGGCAATCTTGTCTGGTATAAAATAAAACACAAATTAATTATAATGATTCACTCACTGAGATCAGCTGAATTTACTGAACTGATCTCTACAGCCACTGAATTCGGGAGCTTGGGTAGGTGGGAAAAGCGTGCTGTGTATGGAAGCTTTGATTTGAGATTGAACTGCAACCTGCTTAAGGGTCTTTGGAATTAAAATATGAAGTCATCATGACCAAAAGATCAGTGACGAGGAAATACTCTGATGAAGGCCTGGTTGTGCTGGTAAAATGCCAAACAACAAGCACATGAATATATGGATGTTGTATGCAAATGATACATAAAGTATTCTGTGTGTATGTTCAGTCTGAGTATAAAACGTACATCTCATGTCAGATCATGTTCCCAAGGTGTTCATACCTACTACGCTTTCAGGCCAATTATGAAATATCTCAATAGAAGCCTTTCTGTGGTCAATGTATAATCTTGTCTGCTCTTTTTCCTTATTAAAGTAATGATCTCTAATCAGATTACTGTGGAAAGAAGACAAACAAATCTTAATTTCATAGAGGAATACTGCAAGTGTAGCGTGATCTCCATTTCTCTACACCAGTGTTTCCCAACCTCTGTTGTGGCTGCAGGTTTTTGTTCAGACCAGCTTCCATTTTTAATTGGACTACTGGGCTAATTAAGTGATGCGTTATTTTCCTGGTTCTGTGTTTTGTGAACAATATAGAAATTAGAAAACTAAGTTTGGTAAAAAAAAATATATATATATATATGTATATTAAAACATACCAAGCAGTTATATGGGAATAATATTTTTTTTTCTTTTTAACAATATTTTCATCTTGATTTTCATTCTACTTTTCTAGGTGTTCTAATTGTTTAATGAATCCATTATTTACTAATTAGTGGGTCTGATGCTAAAGTACTTGCTGCCTTTGATTATTCCGTGTTGTTTGTCAGCGTGTCTGTTCTGCTCATTTTTAATTGTCATTAATAAGATACACTGAAGGGGATAAACTGCACAGAGAAAGGGTAAAATATAATGAAATCAACAAAAGAGAGTTACGCATTTAAATCTATAGCAAAGGCAGAGATATTTCTAAATGTCTTATAAATGTAAAAATCATGCTGCTGTGCTTTTCTGAATGTAGAATAAAAGAAAAATAATCCCAGCTAAGGGTGGCGCAGTGGTAGCGCTGCTGCCTCACAGTTAGGAGACCCGGGTTCACTTCCCAGGATCTCCCTCCATGGAGTTTGTATGTTCTCCCCATGTCTGTGTGGGTTTCCTCCCACAGTCCAAAGACCTGCAGGTTAGGTGCATTGGCGATTCTAAATTGTGTCTGTGGTGGGTCGGTGCCCTGCCTGGGATTGGTTCCTGCCTTGCACCCTGTGTTGTCTGGGATTGGCTCCAGCAGACCCCTGTGTTTGGATTCAACAGGTTGGAAAATGGATGGATAATCCCAGCTAATTAAATGAGATCAGTGCTATCGGGTGTTGTCACTGATTAGGAATCTGGTTGGAACAAAAACCTGCAGCCACAGTGGGGCCACAGGACTGATGCTGGGAAACACTGCTCTAGGTATCTATTCACCCTTTTATTTACTGAATTCATATTTCATATTTCAGGGCTGTTCAGTCATAGGACTGTCTAATTGAAGATTGCTTGCCTATCACCAAAATGTTTACAGGTCATCAAGAGTGATGAGGAGAATTTATACCACAGGTTTGATCGAGAGAGTGGCAGTAAGAAAGTCATTCCTTAAAGGACAAAATAGGGCTTAGAAATACCAGCTGTGGACTACTGCAGACTGGACAAAGTCTCTTCTTCACAATAGATACAGAGTAAAATGAACTGTAGGGGAGCAACTGGATTCTGCAACACTTTACATAAGTTTAGTATATTTTTTGTTTGTGACTGAAAGTCAAGAAGATATTGATGGCTACATCTGTGGGAAATGTTCACAGAGAATATCTGAATGGACATCTACAGAAAGCTTTCTATGGGGAATCTGCTAGCATCATGCAGAAAAATAGAGTAGTCATTGTAGTATTTAATTAATATTAATTACTTAATACAATACAGTCATGTCTACAAATAAAATCAAATGTCTGTGAATATTAAGAAAGTTCTCCACAATCGTCCCATAGCTCCATCCCAAAGCCAGAAAACAAAGGGGTTTATTTTTGCACACTTTTACCAGTTTATGTTCCATAATTCAAAGGTCCATTTAACTGGCTGAAAATTGCCTAAAGCAATCTCCGACATGTATTACATAAGCACAGAAAAGGCTACAAAGCTGTAAGAGCAAATGATTCCAGAGGAGGCATTAAGTCAAGTGAAAAATATTGTCTATAGTTTTCCGCACTGAACATAAACCGTTAGAGAAGAAGATTTGTAATATAACATTATTTTTAAATTAGCCGGAGGAGAAACAGCTGTTACTATAAGCAGCCATGTAACAATGATGCATTCCATTTGGGTGACTATTTATTCCCTCTTTGCCTAATAAACTATTGCTGTAAAAAAAAAAAAAAAGGCTTTGCCTTTTTTGTGCATTTTGGTGCCTGCTGCAGGTTATTAGCTTAGAATGTGCACAAATGCTCATTTCCATCCTGCAGGATAAAAGGTGGCTGACTGCGCAAGCCCGACTAAATTGCGAAGCGTCTTTCTGAACATTTTGTAATTTTAAAACCTTTTAACCCTCCGCTAGAATAAGAAAAAAAATAAATCAAGTCACGGTGTCCTGCAGCGACACCTACCGGAGGAATGTTGTATAGTTGTCCTTCAAGCGTTGGTATTTTGTATTAAAGAAGCAACGCTATTTATATTTGTGGAGCCATTAGAACTGTTTTTTGAAAGTTCACTTAGTATTATTTTCAGAATAACGACATCATGATATCATATGGCTAGACAATTAGGTTAAAATCACATTAAAAATATATTCTCGAAAGGGTTGTTACTTTCTCAATCTCAAATAGCTGCCATAGTAGTTCGTTAGCAACATTTGGTTTGTGTTGCATAATGCTTTATGATGATGGTCGATTAATGTCGTGAGCAGATGCTGCAGATATAGGAATAGAATTGGAATAAGCGACTTCCAAAAATGAATATGAGTGCAGAAGCCACTAAGATCAGATCCAGTAGTGTCAGGACGTGAAGCCTACTGACATGTTTATATTAGCACTGATTTTTTAAGGGTAAGCAAAAGTTGTTTGTAAATATTTCTCAAAAATATATTAGACCTCACATTCTTAAAATAACGGTTCTTTAATGGCACTTTATGGTTCTTTACTTGGTTGTGTGGTTCTTCGTTGAACTATTGCTCGACAAAACACCCATTTCATTCTGGGAATGGTTCTCTGCATATGGAGCTGGTTCTTTGTGCTTTTAGGAACTTCCTAGTATGTAGAAAAAATATGAAATCTTTGATGTACGGTAGGCTGCCTAGCAGGACACTAAGAAAACCTGAACCTAGTGCGTGCAGCAGGAGTCCTTTTTCTTACTGTTGTTTCACAAATCTGTTACCATCTATTCATGGTTATGGACTGTATGGAACATGTTACAGATCTAAATAAATAAAGGGATCTTTCTGGAATCTTCATGTGAATTGGTCTTTTGGGAAACAAAAATGGTCCTCCTATGGCATCGCTTTGAAGAACCACTCTGGTACCTTTATCTTGAAGAGTGGCATGTAGACGATGACTACTTTTGTTTGGTTAACTGAGGACTCTAAATGATCCCATTATGCGTGTGACTACGAACTGTGCCCAAAGCTGCTGTGGTAGATCCACCATGACTATAAGATGAAAGTGGAGACATGGATCGGCATTGTTGATGTTTTAAGACGCTTTTTCTCCTGTTTTCTGTACAGGCTTCTTTCTCATCTAAAATATGACTCCTTATACAAAATACCTCACTTCAGTTTCTACCTCTGGTCACAGAATACAAGTATCGTCGTCTCTCGCAAATATTTCGGCGTTATGGTTGCAATGCGGAAATGTTTTCACTTTTGAAAGATATCATTATGCGTAAAAGATTGTCTTATTAACTGACTGGAAACCCTCAGGTACTTTTTTTCTGTTTGTTGGTTGTTTGTAAAGTACCATTAAATAAAAAATACACTTTCGGGAACAAATAAGTAACGTTGGTAACATGAGACACGTTTACCTCCATCACAAAAAATACGCGACTATTAAGCACATGTAAGTTGAACTTTTTGATTATTTTCAGTTTGTTGCAAGGGTTTCCGTACCACTCGACTTCTCTGAACAGCATGCAATGACGTCAGGCAGGTTCCTTGAGATACAGCTCCCTCACAGGCGATTCCCATAAAGAGAGCGATATACTACTATATGTGACGAAGATTCTCGACACCATCGCCATAATCAGCTGAGTTAAGACCGCAAAAGACCGCAACTCCTCCGCTCTCTCAACAGAAAAAGGCAAAGACTGAAGCTGATGACCATCTTTCAGTTAGATTGTGGTAAGGGTTCTAGTAAGAATTGACTTCACGGACCAGACATGAAGTATAATCACTCCTCTTAGTGTTCTGAGTTAACCAGTGCCACCCCTGGGGGCATCCCAACTACATGCCCTATAACCAGCTCAAATGGCTTTTCTTGATTCGGGGAAGCACTCGGCCATCATTATATTATAATAATAATAATTTCTATGCTTCGCCTAAATCGTCTCTAAGATCGCCAGTAGCTATCTTGGCTGTCCGGCAGGAGCCAGTAGGTATCGGTCCAAGACAGGTGATAATAGTTTAACTGGCATTATTATTGTTCCAGGCTTGTGTCTAATGCCTGCTGGTATAGGCCTCAGCTTCACCACGACCGTGCCCTGATTTAGAATTTCCAAGGATTGTTATCGGTATAATATAGTCTTACAGAGAGATCGACGGCCAATGCATTGCTTATAGTGGTTATAGTAAATAGCGAAAAGAAGAGTGTGATTTGGAAACCTTGAAATACATTGTCACTGAAGAGACTACTCTAGTTACTTGTTAATAGTCAATGCAGTGACTGTTTCGATTAGTGCCGCTTCTTCATAGACCCGACCCTTTATCTGCCCGAGTCTTCCTCCCACATTTTATATATTAATTGGTGAATCTAAATCGACTCCGTGTGTGTGTTCGTCAGTCAGCACCGCGGGCGCCCCATTTAGGTCTGGCCGACAGGTAGCTGTATCCATTCCTCCGTTTCTCTCGCAATCCTGGAAGTTACAATAACTTGAATAATGAGTACTTTACTACACTGATATGCACGATAGATATAAAAATTGCATCATCAAGTATAACGTGTTTAATTTCCTCCACCCATCTTCTGAACCTGCTTTATTCAGGTAAATTCTATACAGGACACTAGCGAATGTACCGGGAGCGCTGAGCGCCGAGCTGGATTGGACGGAGCTCCTGCCCATCAGCGGGTTTAGCCACGCACACACCCATAGTGTAAAATATACCTTATAATATTTTCTAAAGCAATACCATTTATTGCCATCCTCTTTTTATGCCCAGTATTGTAAATCTGCCTAAAATGAAATTAAAATTCTTACGTTAACAACAGTGAATAGCACTTTGTAAATTGTGTCTAATCCGTTACACAGTACTACGTAGTAACCTCTTGATTAACACTAACATAATAAACTTGAGGGCTTTCTTTATTTATTGACAGATACTACCCAGAGTGGTGTTGGTATGTTTCACCGTTTTGGATAATTTGATAGGGAGGGGCTTGGGGGATCCCAGTTTCCACCCTCATCCCAGCGATGCCCGTGTTGCTGGAAGCTGACGGGGGCTGTAAATAAAGTGTGGGCGTGTGTGCAAGTGAACGTTTCCGTGGCCATCACTGCGCCCGATGCTGCAGGCGAGAATCAGGCTCATAAACGGAATGAAAGGTTACATACAAAAAAATAAAGTGATCCTTCCACTTACCCCACCAACAAGCCGTGCATAACTAAGCTAACTATTTAATGTTAGTGCATCAGGTCATTTTTATTGGATAACTATTCACCATTAAACAAGCAATTAATTTAAAGAAAAACTGTTAATGAAGGCAGCAATTTTTAGACTTTTTGAATGCCACTGCTTGATACACAAGTATAATTTTATGAAACGCGCATGAAGGAATGAATTTCCATAACATTTACTATTATTTATCTAGACCACTTAACCAATAAAGGACCTGAAAACACATAGTATACGGGCACGCGCTAGCTAACGGATAAGAAAAATGTTACTGAAATCATCAGCCTGTTTTCCGAAATTGCTTTTTCCAATTAACTATGTTTCTCTATTTTTTGCATTGCTTAAATTACTGACATGAATGCCATTACATACAATCTGATTGTATCCCATTTTAGAAACATACACATCATTCTGTATCATATAAATTGCTAACAAGGCGTTTGTCTTCATTTAAACTCAAATAAATATGTGCAATATTGAAACTAGTATAGAAAGGAACGTTGGCAAGGTGCATGACGATTTGGAAGCAGAGTAAATGTTAACTCTATTTGCTAGTATTAGTATTACTATTATCTATACAACGTCAACAACAACCTTTGGGACATTTCATACCACTTGCTACGAAACGATCTAAATTTCTCAACCACCTATCATCGTAGGACTGCGGCGTATTGGCTTCAGTAATGCACTTCTTTGCATTCAGTAACACTCCTTGTCGTCTAGATATTTTATTAGTTAATTTTCATCACGCATGGCATTAAAAGGCGATGCTCTTCTAGCGCCGTATACACTGCAAAAATGCAAGAATTTAACTTTCACGTCAACTTTCCTGCAGAAGTTTTTCCTTGCATTTCTTGTAATTCGAACAACACTTATGAGTCAAAAAACAAAACGGAAAATAAGAGCCTCCTTTTCTCATAATTGTAATGAGAGGTAATCACTGACGAAGTCCTGCAACGTTTCTCCTTACATCAGCAGTATTCTATTTCAAGCGCCCCCCTTCCCCATCACCTCCTCCCCATATATTATCCAAACAAACGGCACTCAATTATCGGATTCACTCCCACCGAGTCCAGTAAACCATGTGTTAAAACCCCGCAAAAGCGCTCCCTCTGGAGAAAATCTGGTGACTCCTCTCCGACCTACATTGATTTCCCGTCCGCAGAAAACGCTGGACAAGTTATTAACTACTTCAAGAAAATTAATTCTACCAATAAACCCACACAGCCAGGTTTCTTTAATGAACCCATGCCATGTAGTGATTATTTTTCTTGGTTGTTAATAAACCAAGATTATCTTGAGAGACAACCCCGGCGCAAACATTAATACGATGGCAGCGTGTCCTTCTCGCTGTTTGGTGAGTTCGGATTTGCAATGGGTGACGGAGGCTACCAATAGACTTGCAAAGGGCACGCGTACTTTGACTAAACCAAAATGGACAAAGCAACTTAAGTTGTCCCTGACCGAGACAGTCCATTGACGGAATGTGCAGTCCAGATCTGTTCCTGCATAATAGCACCATTCTCAGTAGACTAAAACAGAGCGCCGTTGACGTGTATTAAAATAGGCTGCTGTTCTGGAGAAAACACAGACTGCGCATTCGAGCGACCAAAGACGATCTCGAAGATCCTATTATATGGCAGCGCTCACGTTACAAGAAGTATTCTTTGGGCGTGGATCGTCAATAGATAAATTCATCTGCGTTCGTCTGCTCATACAGAACTCTTTCAGAGGTGTGTACATTTTCTCCACTTAAGATTATCTTTAGTATTTTCGAAGTTTTTTTTTTTCTCCTTTGGCAGGACCAGGAACATGTAGTGCCAATCCAGGCGCCTCCCAGGTGCTATAAACAGCACGCACAAAGTGTTCTTCGGTATAAGAATAACGAGGCTGTCTCTGCAGAACAACAACTCTTCAAATTCATAACTCAACTTTTCTATTCTGTGTGAGCAATGATTTAATCCAGGAATTTAAATAGATCGGCACACAGGAGACCTTGTAAAAAATTAGTGGTAGAATCACAGTATTATCCATCTTGAATGTACCTCATCAATTATGGTGTGGCGGGTAGCTTAATTCTAGCCATCGCAGCCATACGTACAAAGGTGAAAGAAGTCTGCCCGTACCCTTGTCATGCTTCACAAGCTTAGCCTATAAACTGTATAAAATGATAATGCTGGAATAATGTTGATAGGCTGACTCTTTCATGTTTGGGTGTATTGCTTTCTTTACTGATTGTTAAAATTGCCTTTAAGCATAGTTAACCAAGGTTATCAAGAAGATTTTCCTAGAAGCATTATACAAAAGCAAGTGCAAGTCCAGCTGCACTCTTAAAACTGAGATGCCCGAGTGTTTCTTCAGGGCGATGCTATACATAACCATAAATAAATAATAACAGATTTGTGAAATGCCAAATAGGTTCCTCGTTTTAAAAGGACTCTCATTGGAAACAGTAACATAAGTCAGTTTTTCTTTATCTGTCAGTATACCTGCTAGGTAGCCTATACTGTTTTGTCCACATATCAGGAATCTTTTCAAATGCCAAAAAAACCATTTTGTATGTAAAGCCAGCCGTCCCAGAATGAAATGGTCCTTTGTCAAGCAATGGTTCAACGAGGAACCACACGACGCATTAAAACGCCATTAAATAACCAGTATTTAAAAAATGTGGGTTTCGAGAAACTATGCAATTAGTGCCATGTAACAAACTAATGCTACAAAGTACCGGTAACAACCAAATTAATTATTTTTTACATCTTATGGAACCGCTGTTTTCAGAAAGAGATCACAAGGAAAAGGTGTCTCTTAAAGCAGCAAGGGGACGAAACCGTAAACCAGGAGTCACCCCTGGAAGGGACGTTAATTTCACGTGCCATCTGTTCTGTCGTATAATGGTACATGGAAAGACATTAACACCTTACAACTCTTGTAACTCAATTGTATTTCTGCCTCACAACGTTTTTTCCAGAACGACCGTTTCCTGTAGATTATTAAATGTCATTAACTCTGAAAATATAGAAAGACTTTTCAGCAAATATTAAACGTTCTATTAATATATATTAAAAAATGTTCCCAAAACGATCACATGTCCCTACATCTAAGAGGTGGCACTAGAAATAAAGACACGCCTCTCAAAAGTCAACGCCCACTCGCCCTAAAATCAGTGACCCCTAAAGCCAACCCCGAACAAGCATGTGCAAGAAGTGCGTTGAAACAAGGTTACACAAGGTAATGGCGTTGAGTGTGCGTGGATATCCTGCGAGCAGGTAGAGGTAGCATGCAGTCCAACCTGCTTGTAGATCGATTGGCGACCAATGAATATATAGGCCTATAGATGTGTATCCTGCAATATCCAGCTGATCCTGTTCTTATTAAATCTTAATCTTCATATTGGCCGACCCTAATTTTGTTGAAAAATATATAAACAAACGCAAAAGGGAGATCAATCAGCTTAAAACAGCGGTGTCAGTTCTGTACTTTGAAGAGTTTTTTTGGGAATACAAGTAGATGCGGGTACGCACGCGCTGAGGCTAGTTGTCTGCAACATGCAGGGTGAAAGCTTAAAAAAAAGGCTTTTTTAACCGTTTAAAGCCACAGGTGGGAAAACGCCTGGACGTGTTCAGCCACTTCTGTGCTTGGCACAGCGCCCAATTCCATAAAACAACACGCATAGTGGCAATTCCGTTTGTATCATAAGAATGTAATTTGACAGAAAACACACTGGCGCTGATGCGTGTCCCAGTTTAGTGAAGTGGCCGAGTACTTATAGTTGCCGGTGAAGTGCAATGCACCAAAGAACGCGGCATACTGGGGTATGCCACAGTATCGCACCGTTTTAACTTGCAGACACTACGAGCAAGGAAACGGCGAATCGCAGGAGTAAATTCCCTCGGGAATAACGGGTAGTCGAACGCAACTAGCATGTCCCCGGGAGTCAACTACACACCTGAAACATCTCTCTTCACTTCAGATTAATACAACGAAGCAATGCATGAATATGACATTAGGGATTTTGTTTAGTACTACACGACGAAACAGCTAGCACGAGGTCCAACAGCCCAGTTTCACGATCTATCATTTATTCTTTTGCTCGTATAACAAAATTAAACATCAGACATGTGTTTCGCGAAGTAACCATGTGCCATGCTTAAATCATTCAACAGAAAACGTATTCTTAGAGCTTACCACTTGAACGCCTGACGATATTTTCCAAAAAAGTATTCTGAGGTGCCACCAGCCCTCTTTTTCCCCCTGGCATCCTGTGCATGGAGAGGGCAGGTCAGGATCGCAGGCTGAGTTGCTGGGGCTCGTGAAAGTGACAGAGTCGGGGTGGATGGCTTCGGGTGGGATGGTGAAGCTCATGGTAACGTTGCTCTGTTGCTGGTGGAGGCTCAGACTGGCACTGGCGCACGGAGCTCCGCGAGCGGCGGCAACGGCGGCGTTAGCTGCTGCTGCTGCGGGCGCCCGGGCTGCCTGCTTGCGCGCTCCTGAATTCACCCCTCCCTACACAGCCCCACCACGCGCGCACACGTACACACGCAATCTAAGAGGACAGTTAGACGGGCAGTTACTTGAGAGCGTGCGCTATAGGCAGGCAGGGCACCACTGCGGTTACAAACAGAAAGTGAAGAAACGAGGCGGAGCAGAGCTGGGCACTTCTGTTCTATTACCATTCATTAAAATAACGAAACGCTGAGTGAGTGGCAGTTAATACGCCAGGGAAACAGGTGCTTACAGACCAGTAAGTCCAAAAGGGAGGCCAGACAAGAACTGCGTGCAAATGAAAGACTGCAGAACAGATTCGACGGAACTGCTGGCGCTTCGCCCATTTAAACTGATGCTAATGCCTTTGTAGAGAGATAGAGAATTTTCCATTTCCGCGCCCACGGCACCTGATAATACGAGAGTGAGTTTTCTTCCTTTAAGATTTATTGCGCATTTTTCTCAAACGTCGATTTGCTGGGATTCGTGTATTCCCGCTGTTTACGTTTAAAGGTGCCGCTTTTTCTGTCCGTAAATACATTATAAGGCACGGGTGTCAATTCGCCGTTGTAGGAGCAAAAACAAACATTGTCGTTTATTAGAATGTGAATGCAGTGTTTTAGTCAACAAATATAGAAGCAACCAATTTTAAAGTAAAGAAAGTCAATAAAACCTTACAAACGCATTTCTTTTTTAATTGCCACTTTGTCCCCAGCTCTTGTCCACACCCATTTCTTGCTGAGATCTTTAAGGAGATGGGGAGTTGGAGTGGGATCTGTCAGCAGTGGCAGTAGGCATTACATTAAGGCCACTTTGAATAAAACATGGATAAACAGAGATAAGTTATTCCACTCTGGTCTTTTTAGTGCAATACCGTTTATCTGTAATGCGTTCATTGGCTATCTATTAAGATGTAAATGTTTACCAAATTAGTTTTATAAGATGGTTCTCAGTTTGGGACTCCATAGTGCAAAGGATGGCTTTATAGTTCAGGGTTATTTGTTCCCAAATCGACATAATGGCTTATTTGACTTCTGTTTATAACTTGTGTGTTTCCTTCATATTCGATTAAGCATCTTTACTTAAATTCAGTTGCCTCCCACAGTTAGGCTTTATGGTCCCAGCTTAGCCTAAGTCAACGTACTGACTTATTTGACTTATATTTGTAATATGCATGTACTCTCCATATTTATTTGGCGTTCCTTGTTGGAATTTGGTTGCCTTCCACAGTTTAAAGATGCTTTGTTAAGTTGATTGATAAAATTAAATGTGGAATATAAGGAGTGTGGGTGTGTGTATGAGTGTCTTGTGCATTGGATAAAATCTTTGCAACTGATGAAGCCAGGCTAGCCTTCAGGATAAACAGGGTCTACCAGGAACTATTTGAATGGCTGGATGTTATGTTCTTGGGAATAATTACCTATGAACACCTTGAAATCATCTTTTTTTTTGTTTCTGGCACCTTCTGACCCACCACTACAGGAAACCCCCACACGTGATATTCCATTCAACTCATTTTATTGTCCAGTTATGTAAGACATTGAGATTTTTGGTGTTCCCCCTAATTTTGATCCTGTAGACCCAAAAGCATTAAGAGTAAACCAATACATTTTTTTCAGACAAAATGACCAGAAGGGCTAGAAGTTATGTGTGACACATCAGCTGACCCCAGTGGTTTACCCCCAATATTATACGACTGGTCAGATTTATTCCTTTTGACAATAATTTGAAATAAATTGATAATATAAGCATGTGGAGTGTCACTTTATGCTATTTTGAGGTTCCTAATCATTAATATATTTCTTTCATATTTGATTCTTTATCAGTGATCTTAGCCCTCTAAAAGCCACTTCCAGAAAGTTAAAGATGACAAATCTTAAACATAAGCATTTTGAATATTGCTTTAGCCTATTTCAATGTCAGTGATTATGAATATGCTTTTATTTTTGATCTTTAGGAATCTAGCCATCTATAGACCTCTATCGGAGGGTGAGCAATACTAAATTTCTATTACAACTGGGAATATTTGAACTTTAAGCACTTAAATTTCAAATATTTGACATAACTATTCCTGCTTATTATGTGTGGCTATCTCATGAAATAAATCACTACATTTCTTATAAACACTCCCAATTAGGATGGCCTACACTATTTCAGACTTTTTCTCCCTGTATTCACCTGGTTTTTCATTTTCTGACATGGTGTTGCTGACTCTAAACTGGAAGGAATTGACTCTGAGTGCTTCTAGCAATTGAATGCCATTACATTTATGAATGAGCCCTGCCTTATGTCTTTTACTGTCTGCAGAGTCTTTGACCCACTGCCAATCTACATTTAAAAAACAGGATTTAAAAATTGATGGATGGATGGATAGTTAAATTGACGAGTTAATAAAATAAATGGGCAGATATGCTTCAATGTTTCAGATAAGATAAATGGTAACAGACTGTGCCTACGAGACTGTCGAGTGCGGAGAAAATTTAGGGCCGCAAGTCTTAGTGATCACAAATTTAAAGCCAGTATCACCATTCTTTTTTGCTTTAGCATTCCCCGAAGCCCTCTAAAGCTTGGTAGATAGGGGGGCTTGTAATCAGGTTCCTAAATGGTTGTCAGTCATAACTAATAGTTTCCATTTTTCTGCAATTAGTTTGCCAAGCTGTCTGTCTGTAGTCTTTGAATCTAATAATGTTCTGACCATAACTTTTCAGAGTACTCAAAAGATTTCCATCACAGGATGGGAGTGGGCACACATCTCAAGCCTTCAGAAGAAGCAAATGTGGACACTGGTTGACTAAAGACCACATTCAAACCTACACTATTTAGTGTGACTGATCAATGTACCTTGCGTGTCTTTAAGACGTGTTCCAGGAAACACACACACACACGCGTACGTACACCATAAACGTACAAGCAACAGAAAGAATCTGGCCTAAGAATTGAACCTTGGACTGTAAATCAGTGAGATGATAGTGTTAACCAAAAAATAGAGATTAACAAATTTTAAATCACATGTTCCACATAATATTTTTCTAATGTTCCAAGAAAACAAAAAATTAAACAACTTCTGACCCTGTAGAGTGAGAACAGTGACAAGTGCAGAAAGACAAACTAAACTGCAGATTACATTAAGCGCTGTATTTGGAACTTAATTAAGCAATTTTTGGGAACAAACTCTCAGATGTGGGATTGGCCATGAAAGGAATCTTAATTTTGTCTTTTTTCCCCTCTCAATCTACACCAATTTGTATTTTCTGAGTCCTTCATTCAACTCCGTTATAGCTGAGATGTACCCACTCAGAAAATGAATTGTTAAAAAAATAACTGAATTCAGTCATGGACATAGTGGCTCCATGCAGTTAGTTTAAGTAGTATTTAAATTAAATATTCTTTACGTTGATGCATTAAGTTTGTGTTCAGAAAATATAAATCAATGTCTTAATGCAGAGTGGAAGTAACAGAATCCTTTTAACTAAACTCATTTTACATATTTTTATTTAACTTTTTGTTGTTATTGTTGAGGATAGATATTTTTCTTAAGTCAATCTACCTTAACCTTTTCACTACATATGAAGGAAAATAGTGGACAGTGGTGCATTCTAATAAACACATAGAGCAGGAGCACAAAAAGGTTGGTTAAGCAGGTAGTGGTTCAAATATTACCACATAGAGTAAACAAGTTATATTTTGATTAATTGCATTTTTAATGAAATCTTAACATTAATTACATTGTTATACCGGAAACAAAGAAAAGGTGGTATTTTTCTGATGTAGGGTGGGCAGCGTGTATCAACAAAACTATCATAAAGTAGCTTCAACAACCGTACAAAACCTTTGACATTTGGAAAAAAAAGTCAGTCTTTAACTTTCTTTCCAGGTATACAAAGGTGTGGGGATCTCTTGAAATGTGTTGGCAACAAAAGGGGCTGCAGCTTTACGCAAAATATTATAGTTTATGCAAAAAGGGGGCAGTCGTGTCGTATTCTAACAAGCTTAATCCAGACCAGGGTCGCTAAGGCGCTAGTGCCTATCCCAGACAGCACAGGGCGAAAGAAAGACAGGAACAAATCCTGGACAGCGCACCGGTCCATCGAAATATGGGATAGTGATGTACATAAAACTTGATTATTTAAGTTAAATCAAATTAAGTTAACTGCGTATCTTGAAAATGGGAATACCATATTTTGAGGATTAAAAAAATATTAATCTTGAGTAAAGTTAACATAAAATAAGTAATAACAACAGTCCCTGGGACGGAATATGTTTCTATTGAAAATCCGATTGCTTTGTTTCAACATCAATTAGTTAGTGTTTGATGTTAGATTAGTTAGATGTGTTAGTGTGACATGTAACAAATTGTAAGTCAATGTAACTCGAAAAAGTGAAGTAAAACTTGACTTAACAGCAAACATAATTATTTTCAGTTAAACTATCTTAAATTAAATAAAATAATTTAACATCCCCAATAATACATTTTTAGGGTGCAGGTTTCTTTTTTTTTTTTTTTCTTTTACAAATGCCTTCGCCCAGGTGATCAGTGAGCAGTGTTTGTTATGAAATGTCTTCAGGCGACTAACGTATAGAGGCTATACAGAGGGCGGCCACTCACCCACGGGTGCTCCAGTGACTTTGGATTACCTATATGTTTTGTATTTGCGATGAAAAAGTTACTGGTGTTTTGCAGCAGATGGGAATAACGAGAAGTCGCACCTTTAGTTTTTAAGGTCAGGAAGAAACGGATACGCGGGTTAGAAAATCGACGAGTTTCAAGTGATGCTCTGAGCTGCTGTATCACGAATTAAACTTCGGAAAGTCAAATGTCAAACTGCGTTTAGTTGGCTTTATGAGGATGTACTGCGGATGAAACACAAGTGCATGTTATAGTTTGTTTGCTTTAATGGACTGATTTGTAAATGAGTGACGTGTGCGTTACATTTGATCGTTAAGTGTTTAAGAGCGCTGATAGAGTCAATAGCGAAGTGGTACGTTCGAGATCGTTTCTTAAGTTAGTCATAAGAAGAGGTGGTGAGGTAAGGCTGCCTGCTCGGATTTCTAAATTATACTTAAAGTTTACTGTGGTTTTAATATATAAGGTTTACCTTTCTTAGCTTCAACGCTTCGTTCTGCAAGATTTAATCTTCTCGCGTGTTCGTAGGTAACATGGTTACTAGTGCTTTATAAATTTTGTTTTTTTATTATTATTAAACTAGATTTTTTGTTCTTATTGTGATGGTTTGAATTTCTTTTGCAAATGCCCATATGTTATATCACCGGTGCTAATTTTTAGAGAAAGATATATGCATAAAAGTTACTATAGTGGGACGGTATATCTAGTAATCAACCTATCCGTCACCATAGTAACTCTGTTCTCCCTATTTGTAAGTGTTTAGTCTCCCACGCCCTCCATAATTACTGCGTCTGCAGGTTCATCGGCAACTAAGCTAAAAGCAGGTGTGTCAAACTCAAAACCTGAAAGCCTGCAAGTTTTAATTCCAGCCATGCTCTCAAACGTGCCTATCGATTTAGCTTGTCAAGACAGGGCACTGGTTTTTCTCAGCGCACACACTTGCACAGAACTATTAAATGCTTCACTTTCCAGTTTAAAATGGGCCTCACAGGGGTTCCCAGGTTCAGTCCAGATATACTACTGTGGATTCAGGTTTTTCATTCCCGCCAGTTACACAAATCATCAGGCAAGACTTCCTTATAGGTATTTAATTAGATGACTTTTTTCCTGTTACAGTATTTTACACTCTGAAAAAATGTGATAGTATAATATTTATATGTCAGACTTACAAAAATTGTACGTTTCTCCATAGCTTTAAATTTCTTTTACCACAATTTCATTCTCCTTTTTCTGAGGAGTTTACCCCCATAATCATATTCAACCACTGACAATGTGTGACAAGCAGTCCAGGCACAGGTGCAAATAACACATAATAGTAAAGGGGGACAGCTCCTTCAGTGTCATTCACTTGCATGCAAATTAGTAAAAAATAATCGGAACATAACAAAATCTTAAAGCAAGTTAAAAAAATCTCCTCGGTGTAACATACACAAATGTATATACATTTTGTAAATTCTGAATTGACACAAAAAGGCAGCAACTGGGACAGGAGCCCACTTAATAGCAGAAGGTGCCTGCAGATACAGTGGTCTCAGGAATGCAACACCTTTTTTATACATGAACAGTGCACTGCAAACGTTAACAATGACGTTTACATTAATTACTTAGATTTCAACCAAACTTAGACAGGTAGCACAGCTATCTTGGATACAGAAAAATATGAGTTTAAAAGAAAACAGTAAAATAAAGTTATGCATTAAAAAATATACATTCCTGAATTTCTTCAAAATGTAAATTTCACATGCATATATTGCTTTTCTAAATGTAAAAATAGAGAAGAAAAAGTGCCAATTGATTAAACAATTAAATCAGTTAGATGTTAAGTGATTCATTGATTTATGAAACTGTTTGGAATAAAGACCTACAGTCAGAGTTGTACCACAGGACTGAACTTGAGAGCCCCTGTTCTAGAATATATCACTTCTTGGGAAACTTACAGAAATGGCCAGGCGGTGCAGCATCCAGTGCATACATGTAGTTCAGTGTACATGGGGTTGACCAGGAAGACTTGTGATAAGCCATGTCTGGTCTGAAAGCTAAACAGAGATGCTACATTAACTCATGATAATAAAAATATTTTCTTTAAATGAACTGAAGTATCACAGGGACATCTGGCCCTTTTTTTCTGAACCTGCTTTCCCAGTACGTGCTGGTTTTAGGCTCAGCAGAGTGAATTTACAGAGCAGTGGGCACAAAGTAGGAGATGCAGGTCTTCCCATTGTGGCTTTAAGTCTTGGTACCTTCAAGATTTTGCAAAACATATTGGTATTATGTGACATATATATAGTAAATGACTTTCTATTACAAAAAATCAAGCAAATACATCCATCCATCCAACCCGCTATATCCGAACTACAGGGTCGTGGGGGTCTGCTGGAGCCAATCCCAGCCAACACAGGGCGTAGGGCACACACATGCCCACACACCAACCACATACTAGGGACAATTTAGGATCGCTAATGCACCTAACCTGCATGTCTTTGGATTGTGGGAGGAAACCGGAGCGCCTGGAGGAAACCCACACAGACACGGGGAGAACATGCAAACTCCACACAGGGAGGACCCTGGAAGAGAACCCGGGTCTCCTAACTGCGAGGCAGCAGCATTACCCACTGTGCCACCGTGCTGCCCCTTGTCCTTTATATTTGCAGTTAATTTAGATCATTTTCCAGAGATCTGTTTTCACTTTGATATTCCAAACATTCAAGTCTTTTCCTGATGATCTGTGTTAAAAAGGCATAATTAACTCAATGATGATTCAATGTTGTATAACAATAAAATGTGAAAATTTCCAAGGGGTGAATACATTTTGTAGACATTGTGTATATGTATATACTGTAAATGCAAACAAGGGCACAAGGCAGGAAACAAACCCCGGGCAGGGCGCACACACACACACACACACACCAAGCCCACACTAGGGACAATTTAGAACCGCCAGTGCACCTAACCTGCATGTCTTTGGACTGTGGGAGGAAACCCACACAGACACGGGGAGAACATGCAAACTCCACACAGGGAGACCCTGGGAAGCAAACTCGGGTCTCCTAACTTCAAAGCAGCAGCGCTATCCACTGCGCCACTATGTCGCTTGATTGGTTAATAAAATTAACCAATTAATTAAAATATATGCAGCATTCTATTTGCACACGAAGTTTAATAGTTCTGAAATGTTTTCAAAAGTGATTAAGGTATGGGGAGAACTAAGGCTAGCCTCTTGTTTGGTTAGAAGATTTCATTTTGCAAAATAGTCTCATTTTCTTGACTGCTGACATACAGTATACTCTGAAAATGCTTGAAGGCATTGAATGTAAAACTACCACCTACCTGAGTGCTACCTAAACAGGAGGATCAGTTAGTAAATATCATACCTAATAATACCTATGCCTTAAATGTGCTAAAATCAGGTGTTCCTACACTTGTTTCGTGGGGGTTTCCAGTCCAGGATTCTGCAGTTAGATTTTTGGGCTATTTTTGCCACCATTTTGGTTATTTTCAGGAGACCGCCTTTTGTATCTCCCATCGTTCTGACAGCAAACTGCATTGTTAGGGGTGTGTCTTCAGAGGTCGTGATCTCTAGTAATGAATGACACAGCAGGTTAAAAGGTTGTCTTTTGAGCACTTTCTCATCCGAATTAATGGATAAGCCCTTCTCCAAACTTCTTTTTGACAAGTGAACACTCTTTTTCATTCCATGATTGTGGCTTTGACTTGTACTTAGTTTTTGACTACAATTTTTGTCCTTTGTTGTAGTTTTGGTTGCAGTGTTGATTGGCCTCCCCGTTTAGTCTTTTATTTTGGCTTTTCACTTCATATTTTTTCCTGATCACCATCATAAAATATTCCTTTAGAGCAAGCCTAGTACAACACCTTGGATGAGATGCCAGTCTATGACAGAGTACTCTTGCACTGTCTGGATTTGTTTGGAGTACACAGTCAACCTAACATGTAGAATATGAAAACAAGCTGAATATTTAGGAGAAACTGCATGATAGTTTATACATATATAAAACATTACATGATGTAATTTGAATACCAAGTTTGACTTCTTAAAAGCAGAGTTCAAAACTGTATGTTATTTAAAAGCCTTATCTGAAATTATGCAGAAAAGTATCAGAATTTGAACAGCATTAATATAAATGTGTCATGCATGTGTGGCTGTGGATCATCCTCCTGACTCATCTTGGGCAAGTAATCCCAACCCAGGACAAGAGGGGAGGTGCCGTCACTAACAATGTCATCTCTTTTTCTCCCAGCAGCCAGAAGAAGACACCAAGTAAGAGCAAATGACTCCAACTCTTCTGGTCAAAAAGTCATAAAAAATTGAGACACCCACAGAAGGTGGCATCTCATTCTGGACCCCCACTCATGAGAGAAGGAGGTCCAAACCAATCCTAATCTAAAAAGATCCCTCGATTGGTCATTTCTGTGTCATTATTGCGTTATTGTGCACTGTTTTTGTTTTCCAGTAATCAATATTAAATGAGTTGACCCGATTGGCGCCCCAACATTTTTTCAGTCCAATTGACATACCTCACACAACAATAAAAGTTAAATAAGAAAATAAAAATACACTGCAAACAGGACTTCTCTGACATCGGTGGACCATATGCAGGAGGCTGTGAAAATTACAAAGCATACATAACTCAGCATGGAGACAGGATAGGGGTTCTAAAATATGATTATAATACAAATAAACCCCACATTGTTTTTATTTCACATCAAACCTGCCCGAGAGTGCAGATACATTAGATTGCAGCAAAGAAGAAATTTATCTTGCACAACATACCACCACAGAATCGCACTGCAAGAACCCAAATGCAGGTTGTATCAATCAAATGCATGTAAGATGGCACCTGAAGTTTTTGCTTTTCATTTGAATTTTCAATATGTTGCACTGGTTAATTTATACTTTTATTACCTGTATTTTTTATTTGAAAAAGAAACTTCCTAACCAGAATATAACTTTGTCAAACAAATAAGAATAACATAAAAATGCAACAATATTCCCCAAATCAATTCAGCTTTCAGAGTTTTGGGACTCATCTTAAGGAGTCCATGTCCTTGTTCTGGTCAAAGTGCAGGGTTAATTGACAGACAAAAAGGCCTTATGGCAAACTCTTTAAATATTCTCCATCCATTGAACACATTTCACCTGAGTCCACATGATTACAACATCCAATCATCTTCGACTCTTCATTTGTAGTTCGGAGTTTCAGTAAGCTGATGACTATCCCAGCAGCACTGGATGCAAGGTAAGATCCTACTCTGGATAAAGCTTATATGCCTATTCATCTGTCCTTCAGTGAAATTCATAATATAGAAGAAATAATATTAATCTCACCTTATGAAACAATTATCAATGTGCTTGCGCATTTTCTGTAAGAACAGCAGAGAGCTGCATCAAAGCTTTTTATCTTTCCATTGCACAATAGCAAGTTGCATTCCTGAAAATTTATCAGCTTACAAAGGAAACATCATTGAATTACAAGAACTGAGTGTGCTTCCTCAATTTAGGCTGTGGTTGGATTACAAGTCCATCTGCCCGCCCATACATCCATGTTCTGAACCTGTTAAGTTTGCTACAGAGTTGTAGAGAGTCAAGATAACATCATCCTGGACCAAAGTAGAGCTTTCAATTAACTGAAGGTCTTCATCTTTGGAGAAAATGGAACATCATCATTTGTGAACAAGACCCTGGGATACTTACAAGGTTGGCTGCCTAGAGTATCCCTTCCAACAGAAGCCCATGATATTAGATTTGGAGATATGATCCTCATCATTTATCTATAAAGTCCTTCACGCTTGCCTGCGATCACAGTTAGATAAGGTCAGGCCAACCATATTGTCTACAAACAGCAGGACCCACTGGGTCCCCAAAGTGAACACTTTCCAAGTGTCTAATGGATTGTAAAAATTAGAATTTTGCAGTGTTATCTGCCAAAGTTTAATGGATTCAACCCAATTCCATACACACCCTTAGCATTTCTATCAAAGACTTTCTTAACCACTGCACCAAATTCTGCTACAGAAATGGACCCTAACCTACCACACTTCCAGATCTGCTTTTTCTAAGAAGGGATAGTGTTCAGTGTTCCTCAAAGTGCTCTCAGCAATATCTCCCATCAAAGTCCACTCTGAACATGTTGTTCGGTTGCCACAATCCCTTGAAGACCTTTCTATGGTTATTTTTAATCAAACTCTACCTTTACGGCTGCATGTTCCCTGTCCTTTGTAATACTCGGTTACATCCTGACACCATCCTGTTATTGTTACCTGGATGACATATCTGATATTTCCTTAGGCGGTGGAATCCACTAACAGGTTGTAAGGTTTTTGCCATGAAAGACACCACCTTTCAGCCAAACTTTCTTGTAGTCATTAAGCAGCAGTGTTTAGAGTAGATGAGAATGGTTGGGAATACCATTTGGGTGCTTTTATTATTTTAATTAAGTGTTCTTCCCTCACTTATTATGCCATTCCTTACTTTCTAACCCTCAATGGTGTGCTGATTGCTGGTCATGCACTTTGCAGTTCCCTTGTCTTTTGTGCCAAATCCATGGAGGATATGTCAGAAAAAAAAACCTTTTAAGTAAGATTTTAATTCACAGATTGGATGATTTTGATAACATGAATGCCTGAAGAGTTCACATTGGTCAATTTAGTATGAGGTAGTGGTTTACTGTATAGGACTGTTTAGTATGTATATACTGTGAGCTTCCACATATGAAAATATGCTGCCATGGTTGAAAAAATGAAAGAGGGTGGAAGAAGCAGAGTAATATGTCCAGAGATCACTTATCACACTCTGTCAGTGGTTATTATGGTATATCCATCCATCCATTATCAAACCCGCTATATCTTAACTACAGGGTATAAATGTGGAAAAACTATGAAAGCACACAAAAATGCTTCACCAATTCTCCATGAAAGAAAACATGATAAAAGGCAAGTCCAAGCTATATTGGGTTTTGAAGTCATATCAACAGGCTCAATATAATCACTGAATTTTTTCATATTGTAGTTTCCTATGGCAACTAATTGATAACAGCAAATAAAAAGGATTTCTTAAAACATTATTAAATATCTGTTTTGTTTTTCACTCTGCATAAACTATTGAAGTTCAGCTGGCAATTTGAAATGGATTTACAGCACAACTCCAGACCAGTTTAGATCACTTTATTTCAATATGATTATACTTCTGTATGCTTTATTGGATGTTTGACATACCCTTTGTGATTGGTTCTCTTGTTTTCAGAGGTTTCCGTTTTAAAATATGGGGACATTTATACTTAAAAATTCAAGGTTTCTTTATCTCTCTTACTTCAAACACTGTTGACCAGTGTAAATTTATACTCCATGCCCTTGACCTCAATTCTCCCACAGCTGAATTCATTCCACAGGTAAGTGTCATATAGGCATTTCCTCACTACCTGTTTCATTCCCAGGTTATGTCCTTGTCATCTATATCAGCGGTCTGTCACGTAATAATCAGTTAACACTTCCTTTAGTTATAAGGGGTGCCAGTCTTTCATTTTTGTGGATATTTTGTGTAAGATTTAGACAAGGGTTGTGTTTATTTTGGGATATTTGACCTCTAGGAATCCTTTGGAAACATTTTTTTTGCTCTGCAGATTTTTTTTTCATCAATTGCATCATTTGTTTCTATTCCCTATGACTTTCCAACAAGTGACATAATCAAAGCAACCATATATGAGACCAAATGCAGGGCCTCTTCAAGATTATCCAAGATTAGAATCCTGTGAGTGATTGCAAATAAAGCTCTCTTTTTTACATTGTCTTTGAACTCTGGTTTTTGTTTTGACTTTGATTCTTGGCTAGCAATTTGGGCTTTGACAATTAATTGTTTGATCTCTTAATATGTTGCCTGATCACATTTTTTCTCCTGGTCCTTGTTCACTTAGTCACTGTCCCTTTTGAGTCAGTATATCTTTTTCATAATAGTCCAGAAAATTTTGTCTCAGATCCAATGGCACATCTAAAAGTCTATAAGTGATCTTTAGCCCAAGGTTATTTAGTAGAACGTACACTTATGAGCAACCTTTGTATTCCAGCAATGGGACTGCAGGAAAGTGTAATTAGGATCACTTACCCTATTGGAAAGGGTTTCTCTGATCCAAAGGTTGTATTATTTTATTTTACCTCTTGGCATGGTAGTGACTTACTTGTTTGTGGTTCTTAAATAAAATCATTGGTAATTTGTCCAGTCACATGGCCGTGGCTTAGGCCCTCTGACATCTGTTTAATGAAGTCTTGTGAATAAACACGATTTTCAGATGTCCCTAAACATCCCAGTAAAGATAAATTGTGGCTACCATAAAAATCAAATAATAATTAATAGCTCATGATTCAGATCATGAGGGCTGGCTTCCCAATCCAGGTATCTTTAGTATGCCTGATTTGAGTACTGACATCTTTCAATTGTAATTAGTAGGCACTACTGTTTTGATAAATCTCTAGACTAGAAGGCCCAAAGTATTGAAAAACACTATATACAGACATAAAACTGTAAATGTTTATTTTATCAAATTAAATAAATTGCAAAGCAAAATTAAAACATTCAAAATTTTAGTATGAACTAAATGCAACAGTAACTAAATTAAATACAGAAAAATCCAAAATAAAACCTAATGCTGCAAAAGAGCAACAAAGGAAAAAAGGCTATCCAACAAAATATAATTCCAAAGTCTGCTAACCAAAATCACAACCTGAAAACAACAGCCAAAATTGAGAAGCCAGAAAATTCAGAATTTCAGACACAAATAAGCACAGACTTGGCACAAAAGGGAGCCAAGGAACTTACTAGAAGCCATATAATGCCACAGCAAGCTAGTTATGACAGCATATGGACTTAAATGAGGCACTCAGATAAATTGTACTGTTGAATCGTTGAACACTTGCGAGCACTAAACAAGTTGTTGGGGAAAAGGGGATTGGGTCAAAATCACTGAAAACACAAAAGCGTAAATAAAGGGAAAACAAGGGAATGGGCTTAAATTCCAAAAAAGACAAAAAAAATGAAAAAGACTACAAAGCAAAAAATATAAGCTTACTGTAACAAGTACTCATTCACTATCTTCAATAAGGCCAAACAATCTATATGGTTGTTAAGGTCTTACACAGAAACAACCAAACTTTCCCTCTGTGCGACTCAAAGGTTATTAACCTGTCCACTAGGATATGTAGTAACTGCATGGTACTCCATTGTAGGCTCATGAGTATTTCTACCTCTACTTAATATTCCTTCCAATAGACAGATCTTGAGCCAGACAGACAGAGGTAGAAGGAGAAAGACCACTTCTTAGCAAGATTCTAATTCCAAAGATTTATTGGAATTTTTGAACCTCCTGCAGAAGCATTGATTCTTTCCATATCTACTCCACCTGGATCTCCATGAAACATGTCTGTCTCCTGGCTGGAATTGCACGATACCCATCGTCCATTCACTTGACTACTTCATGTAGTTCCTATGGGCTTATTGTAACAGTGTTAGGTGAGTGAGTCAAAAGGTTTACAGTGAACACCACTCTCAGGAGTAGCATCAGAAGAGAGAAATCATATCATACATTTTGGCTGAACTGTTATTATATTAGATTTCTATTAGTCTTAAGATAACCCTACCAGAAGCACAGGTCCCTCAACATTATATCTCTAAAGATCACTAGGGCTCAGAAGCCTACCACCACACCAAGGCGACAGTCCTAGAAGCCTGAGGGGAGAGGGGAGGCTTATATAGCAATTTTAAAAAATGTACAGACTGTCATTGAAGTTGTATGTATGTTATCCTAAGAGCCCAAAAACAAACCACTATTTTTTAATCTTGTAATCTTGCACAAACTCTTAATGAAAAGAAACAGTTAGAAATTCTGAAATCTCAGAATAGAAAATGTAGTGGAATATGATCTTATTGTGTTATATTTCTTGTGATTTAAAGTGTTAAGAAGGATTATTAACAGCATTTATTTATGTTTAAACTGTAAGCTCTTTTCTTCTACTTGAACTTCAGATCTCTGCAACAGTTTAGCTAACCAGGAGAAGAACTGTCAGTAGAGGCAGAAGGTAGCATTACAGAGAGGGGATTTTTCTGCAGTCAGAAGGTAAGACAGACAGCTTTTGTAAAATTTTATTTTTAGCCAGGTCAGGATCTAATAGTCAATTTTTTGGGCTTTCCACTTATGAAAAAAGCGATGCACTCAAACCATTGATTATCTTCATGCATGCATACCTTTTTGAACATGTACTGATATGGTCTATCAAAATGACATTGTGTAGAGAGAGACTAAAGATGTTCACCATGGCCTTGGCAAGCCTTAAAATGCCATCAGTGTAAAGTGAAAGTACCTGATCTATTGAAGGGAAGAACCAGGAAGGAGGAGAAGAAAGGAGAACCAGGAAGTTCCATAAAGTGAGACAAAGACATTTAGTGCAACCTAAAGAAACTCAAAGCTATACACATTGTACTGTATGTGTTGGCCAGTATTGTCTATGACAGCTGCTGAAATAACCAGGTTTTATTATTGATTTGCCACAACAATGTACTTTTATTTGATTTTGCTTTTTGGCACATTTGAGTTAGTTAAGAACAGTAAGGACTATATTGTCTAAAAAAAAAAAAAGTTTATTACCTGCTCTCCTTGCTTGCATTTAACATTTGCCACTGGGGTATAAATGAATGAAGAGAAGATGCCCACTAAAATAAAAGGTGAAGCACAGTAACAGTAACTTCTGGGTGTAGAATGGATCTGTTAGTCCCAATTGCAAGTGCATTGTTACTGCAGTTTTGTATCACCTTCTAGGCCATGTGAGTGCAAGGATAAGAAAACAAGAGTTGGAATGAAGGACATATCTGTGCATCTACATAACAAAATTAGGATAGGGTCCCTCCCAAAAACCTTCCACAATAAAACAGAGAACCAGAGAGACAATGCATGAAATAAGTTGACATGGTTCTTAATAACAGCTGTAAAGAGATCAGCTTCGTGTCCTCAAGGTTAGACAGTGAACTAGGAGGTCAATGCAAACATCCAATTCTATTGACACTGAACTGCTAGTCTCTTCTGCTGGGCAGCACATCTTAAAGACAGAGTTGTCTGTGGGCAGAAAAGATGATTGAAATGAGCTTGTGAAAAAACAAATTAGAAAGCCACCAATAAGAAGCTGTGAAAGGCCTTTAAACAAGATAAACATTATTAGTATGTACAAGGAGTTTGGCACCCCCTGTGTCACAGAGAGTGGGGTGTTGGTGTTAAGGATCCTTCTTTAATAATTTTATTATCATTATTTTTCTCTTTACATTATACATAGCCATTAAAACATTTCCATCTATTTTCCAGCATGCAGTGAGCAGTACCGGGAGTAAATCAAGATGGTAGTTCATCACAGAGCCCACTCAGGCACACACTCTTATTCACTTTTATGGGCTACTTCCAAGCTACTAATTAACCCAACACACACATTTGGTATGTGGTAGGAAAAATTCATTAAAAAATGGATCCTCAAAAAAAGTGTGAATGGCAATTGCGCCAAAGTATAAATGAAGAGAAGTCTCATAAGCTGCCTCAGTTTTAAAGAATCGTCTCAAAGGAGTTTTTCCATGCATTTTCTAGTCCGTAAAGCTAAAGGTCAACAAGGATGGCACTGGAACTGTTGATTAGATAGAATGAGATTGCTTTCCTGGCTGATTCAATAAAGCTTAATTCAATAAACAAAATCAGCAGTAAATACAGTAACAGTTTCTCTATAAATATAAATCACATTTTGTTGAATGCAGACACATCAAGCAGTGGCAAAGTGAGGAAGACTTTGTGAAGTTTAACAAAGTAAACCTTTTACAGTTGTGCTTGAAAGTCTGTGAACCCTTTAGAATTTTCTATATTTCTGCATAAATATGACCTAAAACATCATCAGATTTTCACTCAAGTCCTAAAAGTAGATAAAGAGAAACCAGTCAAAAAAATGAGAAAAAAATATTATACTTGGTCATTTATTTATTAAGGAAAATGATCGAATATTACATATTTGTGAGTGGCAAAAGTATATGAACCTCTAGGATTAGCAGTTAGTTTGAAGGTGAAATTAGAGTCTGTTGTTTTCAATCAATGGGATGACAATCAGGTGTGAATGAGCACCCTGTGTTATTTAAAGAACAGGGATCTATCAAAGTCTGCTCTTCACAACACATGCTTGTGGAAGTGTATCATGGCACTAACAAAGGAGATTTCTGAGGACCTCAGAAAAAGAGTTGTTGATGCTCATCAGGCTGGAAAAGGTTACAAAACCATCTCTAAAGAGTTTGGACTCCACCAATCCACAGTCAGACAGATTGTGTACAAATGGAGGAAATTCAAGACCATTGTTACTCTCCCCAGGAATGGTCGACCAACAAAGATCACTCCAAGAGCAAGACGTGTAATAGTCGGTGAGGTCACAAAGGACCCCAGGGTAACTTCTAAGCAACTGAAGGCCTCTGTCACATTGGCTAATGTTCATGTTCATGAGTCCACCATCAGGAGAACACTGAACAACAATGGTGTGTATGGCAGGGTTGCAAGAAGAAAGCCACTGTTCTCCAAAAAAACATTGCTGCTCGTCTGCAGTTTGCTAAAGATCACGTGGACAAACCAGAAGGTTATTGGAAGAATGTTTTGTGGACAGATGAGACCAAAATAGAACTTTTGGTTTAAATGAAAAGCATTATGTTTGGAGAAAGGAAAACACTGCATTCCATTATAAGAACTTTATCCCATCTGTGAAACATAGTGGTGGTAGTATCATGGTTTGGGCCTGTTTTGCTGCATTTGGGCCAGGACGGCTTGCCTTAATTGATGGAACAAGGAATTCTGAATTATATCAGAGAATTCGAAAAGAAAATGTCAGGACATCTGTCCATGAACTGAATCTCAAGAGAAGGTCGGTCATGCAGCAGGACAACGACCCTAAGCACACAAGTCGTTCTACCAAAGATGGTTAAAGAAGAATAAAGTGAATGTTTTGGAATGGCCAAGTCAAAGTCCTGACCTTAATCCAATGAAAATGTTGTGGAAGGACCTGAAGTGAGCAGTTAATGTGAGGAAACCCACCAACATCCCAGAGCTGAAGCTGTTCTGTACGGAGGAATGGGCTAAAATTCCTCCAAGCCAGTGTGCAGGAATGATCAAAAGTTACCGGAAACGTTTAGTTGTAGTTATTGCTGCAAAGGGGCACACCAGATACTGAAAGCAAAGGTTCACATACTTTTGCCACTCACAAATATGTAATATTCGATCATTTTCCTTAATAAGTAAATGACCAAGTATAATATTTTTGTCTCATTTGTTTAACTGGTTTCTCTTTATCTACTATTAGGACTTGAGTGAAAATCTGATGATATTTTAGGTCATATTTATGCAGAAATATAGAACATTCTAAAGGGTTCACAAACTTTCAAGCACAACTGTATATGTACTAAAGCTTCAAAAGTTGTATGATTAAAACAGAGAAATTAAACAGTATCAACAACACTATAACTGAGTGAAGGAGTAACCATGCTACAGTGAGCTCCACAGCAAAGATGAGTTACTGTGGCTTATCAATATTCTTTAATTAGCAGACACAGTAATACAAGGCAACTTACTTGTGTAACAAGAAGAGACTCGAGACATTGCAAAGGTTTGGGGCAGCCACCTGTATTATGTGTTCCTGGCTGCAAAAGTAAAAGGTTTGGTAGCGAGTAATGTTTACAGGACAGAGTCCAAAACAGAACTGCCCTCCAGGGGAAGGCAGTGAGGTTTTATAGGGGGTCTGGGGGAAGTGATGTCATCCTCAGGCCCATGACTGGAAGTGATGTCGTCCTCAGGGCCAGGGCCAGAAGTGGCATGTCCAGAGTCGAGGCAGTGGTTCCTGGTGTGATTTCCTTGGAAAGGTCTGCAGGGAACTTAGAAAGAGCGTTAGTGCACCCTGCCACCCCCTGGGCGGATGTGTTACCATTATTCTCCAAGCCCCTCAGCTGCCTGCTATTCACACGTGTGTGACACTTTGTGTTATTTCCTTTGTGGGCACAAGAACAGAAGGTTAGGGGTTACATTGTTCCACAAGTTTTAAATCCACAAGAAAACCAAATTACAGCAGGGTCAATGCAAACCTTTCTACTCTGTCAAGGTTTTGGCCATTTGGCAAAGGTTTCCTAAGGAGGAAATGGTGGCACTGATGAAAGGATATCGACTACATATGCCAGGGAGGGAAGAAGAGCATGGCTAGGTAGGCACCCTTTAAATGACATTAGGTACAAAGTAAGGATACCAGAGCTTAGGAAAGAGAGGGTGGCATCCTATAAGGATGCTGGAAAGATTCCCTCCACACTATAAAGGGTATGTGTTCCACTGGGCGAAAGTGTTGTGAGCAGATAGGAAATGTTCATCCCAAAATAAAGGGATTAGATTTAAAATGACTAGGAAGGGAATTTATACTAAAGGGCACAAATACAGCTATTAAATCAGTCAGTAAGTTCAAACTGCTAGATACAAGTTAAACTCAGTAATACAAATTAAAGTTCCCAGCAACCCTAATTTCATTAACTAACTATATGAATTTGAGTTTGTTTTTTTTTTTCGATTTGACCCCTGTATTAAATACTATCAGTGTGATGGAGTCACCCCCAACAACAACACTTATCCATGTGATCAGCAAACGATATTTTTGTCATAGACAGCTTGTCACAGCAATGGAACCTCAATTCAAAACTACTATTCATAACAGTCAGGAGATGTTTACTCTCTTCTCATAGATAGAATTATAAAGAGACAGAGAGATATAAAAGGGGGGATACCAATGGTTGGGATAAAATTTCCTGGAAAACAGAAGTTCAGATATTGGTTCCATGTCAGAAAAACTGTAGTCTCACAGAGCCAGACGGATAATCTGGAGACAACCGTGAGTAAATTTGGCTTAAGAGTGGATGGCTTAAGAGATAAAGCTTCTGATTATGATAAACTGTCTACACCTGAAGGGTCTCCTAAACAGACCTCAATTAAACATAAAAATGTGTGCCGGGTGCAAGGAGAGCATACTGCATGTGTTAAAAGTAACACAACTTACTGCAAGGGAATTTCTGTAAAAACAGATTATACATAGGCATGTGAAGATGGACCAGTGGTAAAAGTGATGATTTGTGTGCTCTCTGTTGTTCACATACAACAATAACATCTGCGTCAGTGTAAGGCTGAAAGAGCTGAAAGCTACATTCTTGAAACATTGAATTGCATATTATGCATATGAAGCAAGCAATGCATACCATCGTCAAAACCCTGTGTCAAACCCCGTCAAAAGGAAGTAAAAAGGACTGCCATTAAAAGAGATGATGATGAAGATGTTTATTTTGGTACTCAAAACACCCAAAGCAATAAATGTGCCTAAAGACATTGACACCACTCTAGTAGAAACATGAACAAGTCTGCATGGCATCCACAATCTGAATGCATGTCTAAGTGAATACCTAAAGTAAGTTAACATAACTGTCTAATTGGAAACAACATGCCACTCCAGAAAATAGCTGCAGTGTTTTAACATAGACCTCAATAGTTATCTAAACTTTACTTGCTCTTGTAATGCCATATAGTAATGTATTAGTCAAAATGACAGAAAGATATTATAGCATGCAGAAAACCTTCTCAAACGCATGGGGACAAGTACCTATAGTAGTGTGTGTGCGTGTGTCTGTCTTATTTGTCGCCATGTACATTACAACATGCAAATTAGCCATTCAGCTTCAGTTACTGTGTGCTGCTGAGCTCCTGAATTGATATCAGTAATGATAGCATTCTAATTTCTGTCAGTGTCGTCTTTTATTCAGTTTCTTTTTATCTCTCCCTGTGTTTCTATAGTTTTTTTTTAAGTATTTGTCTAATACATTAGCTGAAATGCAACTCTGAACATTTAATGTGCATTGACTAGAGGAAATAAGAGGTGAGTTTTTAAGGAGGAAACCTTGTCAGTGGAGCCTTTTAAGCAGCAGGCTTTGCTACTATTCACTATAACCTTTTTAGCAAGTTGTCTCCACTTGTGTATTCTCATTTGAGAATCATGTCTGGAGAACTGGGACCATGCTGCCTTTAAAAGAAGGGATCTGGGAGGATGGCCATAATCCTCAAGCCCACTAGATGGCAGAACATGCTGTCCCAACAGTAAAATGGGTTTCTTTTTAAATGAAGCAGGACACTAGGTCTTTAAAGCTTACTTAAATGGTTGCAAGCATCTGCGGCTAAAAGGTAATGAATGTCAACTATGACAGCGTTATGTTACCCAGGGTTTGTTTCATGACTTATCTTTATTTTCCAGTTCATTATTATTATTGTAGAGAAAAGCCAAGCAAAATGACACCTTTTATTGGCTAACTAAAAAGATTGCAATATGCCAGCTTTCGAGGAAAATCAGGCCCCTTCTTCAAGCAATTATTATTGTTATTTAATGTGTTTTTTTTTTGTTTTTGATGTAATTTTTGTTAATATTGTAACATATTTATTTTTTAGTATTTAGGTTTTGTGCATTGAAGTTATTTAAATATGTTTTTTGTGCTCTGTAGGTGGAACTCCAGAAGGTGAGGACACTATGACATTGCTCCTGAGAGACCGTCAGTTGAGTAGATGGTCCCCTGAGAGTGTCATTGATGTTGGTGGAGTGAAGAAGATAATATTGAATGTTGTATTGGATTTTCTGGTTCTGTGGATTTTTTTTTTCAAGTCAAAGTCAAAGTGAACTTTGTCATCTCAACCATATACAAGTATACAGATAGATGAAATTGCGAAGCTCAGGGGCCACAGTGTAACAACATGATGTGCAAATATTAAATTAAAAATAGAATTAAAATTGAAAAATTGAAAAATTAAAAATTGAAACACAAACAAGACAAGACATTGTGCAAAGATAGGACAAAGAAGTAGCAGCAATAAAAAATATTAGAACATTCAGCATTTGCCATTAATCAACTTGATTGTGTTGAAGAATGAGTTTCAGGTAACACTTCATTGAGGTGTACAGCCTACTGAAAGGATTAAATCCATATCTGGACCTAGAATACAGAGAAGGAGTCTCAGTTAGCAGAGATTTCTCTAGGAAGAACCTGATATAATAAAACATTAGAAATGTTTTGATTAGACAAGCCATTTAGTCCAATAGGTTCTCCATCCTATTCATCTAGATTGTCCAAAATTACATCAAGTCAAAATCTGAAGGTCCCTAAAGTCCCACACAAAACCACAACTTGGTCATTTATTCTATGTGTCTAAGGTTGTTTGTGCAACATAAAACCTTCTAATATATGTGTGAAATCTGCCCTTAACAAGTTTTCACATGTATTCTTGTTGAAGAATTAATTTTAAAGTAACAATTGGGATCCACAGTATTAGTTCTTTTTATACTTTTAAAAATTTCAGTCATGTTTTCCATTAATCTCAATTTGCTTAAACTGAAAAGCTTCAAGTCCTTCAATTTCTCCTCATCGCTCATACCTCCCAGTTGCTCTTTTCTGGGCTTTCTGTAGTGCTGCTATGTCCTTTTTTTAATATGGGAGACCAAAACTGTCCATATTATTAAAGGTGAGGTCTCATTATATCTTAAGTATAATTTCCCTTGATTTATACTCCACACATCATGGTATATAACATAAACATCATATTAGGTTTCTTGATGGCTTACTTACATTGGTTATATTTACTTATTTGGATGATGATAATAATAATAATAATACAATTTATTTATATAGCACCTTTCCCATGATGGGAATACTGTCTGGAAGTTGATAGTGATGAGTCCACTATAACTCCCAAATATTTCTCGTAAGGTATGTTTTCAAGTTTCAGACCTGCCATTGCATATCCACACCTAACATTTTTACTTCTTATATGTAATGTCTTATATTTACTTACGTTAAATTTCATCTGCCACAAATCAGCCCAAGCCAGCATGCTGTCAAAATCCTTCTGTGACAATTTAGCTGTTTGTAATAATTTAGTTGATACTGTGGCTAATGACAGAAAAGTATGGCCTTCCCTGCTCAGCCTGTGAAATAATAACAAGAATATTAATAATAATTACATTTACTTTATATTTATATAGCTCTTTTCTCACTACTCAAAGCGCTTCAGTGAGTAGACAACCACCACTAATGTGTAGTAACCACCTGGATGATGCAACGATAGTCATTCTTGTGCTAGTACGCTCACCACATATTAGCTATTAGATGGTGAAGTGGTGAGAGAGATATCTAATCAGAGACAAGGGATGATTAGGAGCCAGAATTACTAGGCCATGGTGTGCAATTTAGCCTGGAAAGCAGGATACACCATGCTCTTCACAAAGGATGCTCAGGGATTTTTTATGACCACAGAGAGTCAAGACCTCAGTTTTACGTCTCATCCGAAGGACGGCACCATTTTTACAGCACAGTGCCCCCATCGCTGCACAGGGACATTGGGAGTGGAAATTAGATGATAAGCCTTTAATTAAACAAGGTGTTTACCTAGAAGTGTGGGTTAGCCATGAAACGTTGCTTTTGGTGATACCACATTAGGCAGACATTGGCACAACTTGTTGCTTTCTTTAAGTAGAGAGTGCTACCATTACAGTTTATGATTTATTATGTTGAGGCAATAAAATGAATGGACTATGAATCAGGCAGGGAATCACAAAGTGAGAAACAAAAAGAGCTTGACTGATGAAAAAAAAACAAAGAACTGATGAGGGAAATGACACAATCACATTGGAGACAGAGAGTCATAACAAATTTTGTGAAATAAAAGTCATTTTGTGTTTTCATTTTATTAACAACATGTAAACGTGAAGGGAGAAGTCACATGGACTGTCTTGCTTCATATTCCAAATGCACACATAAGATCTGATAATCAATCAGTAAGCCTCCCTTTTTCTCTCTCCACATGCACATTGGAGACAACTTCAGTGCTTTTCTAATGGTAATAACACTTCAAGCCAGAGTTTGGCACTTAATGCCCTTTATCTTTCTTCCTCTGCAAAACAGATGATTGACAGACAAACCACTTATGATGTCACTTCTGAGTTCTGCCCTCCTGAACCTGTCTCTTCCATCTTGTCATTGTGAAAACTGGCTCCACCACCATAATGGCTTCCGTCTATGGTTTGACTCATGTCTAAAAAGAAGTATTTGTATTTCTGCTGGTTTGTTTTTATTCTACGCAATTTTTAATTATATGAGGATCACCTAGGTGTCCCAAACCTTTATAGTCTCTGTGTCCTTCTTACAACATTGACCCTATGTCTGCATGTGTTTTTCTCCAGGGGCTTTAGTTTTCTGCAGATACTGTATATCCAAAGATGTATATTATGTGTTATGTTGATTAGTAATTCAAAAAATTGCCCCATTTGTGTGTGTGTGCATTAATGAATATCACATTCTGGTGTCTCATCCAGGGTCGGTTCATGCTTTGGAGAATGTTATGTTACCTTACACAGGAAACACACTGCAGTGAACACCTATTGAAAATCCTTATAGACATCAGCTTTTGTTATTTACATTTTGAGAATGTTATAAGGCATATAAAGTATTATTTTAATGATTATAGTAGTAAGCAGATGGCACAGCTGTAGAGAGTTCTTTGCCACACAATTCAAGAAGTCTGGGATCTTGCACCTGATCACTGTCTATGTGGAGTTTGTATGTTGTCCCCATGTCTAGAAGAATTTCCTTTTCACAACCCAGTGATATGTAGGTTTGGTTAATAAGCCACTCTGAACTGAGAACAAGGATAAGAGTGTCACATTGTTCATACTGGTGTGCTCCCGTCACTAACTGGTTCATACTAATGCAATTTTGCTGTTTCGTCTACTCAAAATACACTGGTGATCAGAGGGGAAGGCAAGCTGAGAGAAACTCCTTCATGTTGGAATCCTCCCAGCTATAGAAGAAAACAACAAACAGTTTGCAGTGTCAGCTCAATATCTTTCTATTGTTCCTGCTCTAAATCAGCTGGCAACACAGTCTAAAGATAAAGCACAAATCTTTAGATATGAATTCTAGCATTAAGTAACTTTTCTCTTTAGATAAATATCTGTCTTCATAATTCTGTTTTTCTTTTTCTTTCTGGCAGAATGTTTTGACTTTTTTAGGCTTGCAGGAACAGGCTCAAAGTGTAAGCATTTTCTAATTTTTTTCATGGAGACAGGCAGAGACGTGAGAGACAAAAGCAACCGATTAACCAGTGTCACATGACAAGCAGAACCACAACCAGATAAACACTCTTCTAGTGTGAACTAAACTCTGAGAGAATGAGAGTAAGAAAGAGACGGAATTGGAGTATCAAGTGAGGGTGGTGGTTAAGCTAAGCCATGCTCCATCCAACTCAATAAATGTATTCACTTCTTTCCAGACATTCACTTCTAAAGCTAATGTTACAGTATGTAACTTCTTATTATGTGGTATGTCAAATCTGCCGACAACAGTTGCTGATTGCATCACCAGATCATGTAATTTTATAAGACTGAAAATCACTGCTTATACTTATCGGCTGAGTGCTGACCTTCCAGCACAGTTATGCTCACCACTTTTTGTGACACCAAAAAGCATCCTGTTTGATTGAGCCACTTCCAGCTCTGCCCCCTGTCTTTTTGTCAGTGCTACGTTCTCCAACCCATATAACATAGCTGCTCTCACTACTGTGTTGTAGACCTTCCCGTTCACTCTTGCGAGTACCCGTCTGTCACCAATCACTCCTGACACTCTTCTCTACCCACTCCACCCTGTCTGCACTCTCTTTTTCACCTCTCTTCCACAATCCACATTACTCTGTACTGTTGATCCCAAATATTTAAACTCATCCACCTTCGCTAGCTCTACTCCCTGCATCTTCACCATTCCTCTGACCTCCCTCTCATTCACACATGTATTCAGTCTTGGTCTTCATTCTTCAACTCTCTAGAGCATATCTCCACCTCTTCAGTGTCTCCTGAACTTGCTCCATACTCTTGTTACAGATCACAATGTAATCCGCAGACATCATAGTCCACAGGGACTCCAGTCTAATCTACTCTGTCAGCCTGTCCATCACCATTGAAAATAATAAAGGACTCAGACCCAATCCCTGACGGAATCGTACCTCCACCTTAATTGCATCCCTCTCTCCTTCTTCAGACCTTCACTACTGTCAAGATATCTTTATAGGTCTACAAGCACTCATTTATATAGATCTGCATGTTTCTATGGGAGATATTTTAACCTCTTCAGCTGACAGGTTAAAGATCAAAACCTGAAAATCTTGTAATGCTTAGCAGAAGTGCAGTGTAGTCTGGGAAGGCAGTATTTAGAATATTTTACATCATTAGAAAGTGTATCAGGACCTTATAGAGTTTTGTACAGCCAGTCTGTTTGCAGGTTTAAATAGTTATTGATTCCCATGAAAATCAACCTTGGCTTGGTGATAATGAATTAGTGTCATTTTCAGTGTTATGAGAAACTGTCTGCTTGGCTAGCGAAAAGACAGTAGAGCATGTGTGTTTAATTTGGCCAAGAATGGAGAAAGAGAGTGCTTGACTTTTATTATACTTTTTTTATTTTTTCAAAAAGAGGTTTCTTTGTTCAATTCAGTTGGTGCTTTGTTGCAAAAACAGAGTATTTATTTCAGTTGCTTTCTGGCACTTTTGTTAAGAAATCCATGGACACTTTGGGAGGAGCCAAGGGCATTTAATTGATGCTTAGTATCTGCTTAGCAATTGGACACTTTCCAAGGATCTCTGTTATCTGCAAGAAATCCTTCTTTTTAGTTTTTCAACTAAGGGAATGTAATCTGTTAATAAGGATCTAGGTCACCTGGAACTGAAGACTGCATGACCCAAGTTGTAAAATACTTTATATCATATACATTTACTGCTATTGGTTATTTTGCAAACAAATAGAATTTTTTAATGAAAGCTTAAATCAATGTCTTTGTTTAATTGATAACTACAACAACAACAACAACATTTATTTATATAGCACATTTTCATACAAACAGTAGCTCAAAGTGCTTTACATATTAAAGAATAGAAAAATGAAAGACATAATTATAAAAAATAAATCAACATTAACATCGAATAAGAGTAAGGTTCAATGGCCAGGGGGGACAGAAAAAACAAAAAAACTCCAGACGGCTGGAGAAAAAATAAATAAAAACATAAAATCTGTAGGGACTAGCTATCCATTCTTTTCTATCTAGCTATATCACTGTCTGATTTGGGAACTGCAGTGTCTCTGAACACAAGGCCCTACAACAAATAGTGCATACTTCAGAAAATATCATTCCGACCCCTCTCCCTCCATTAAAGACATCTTTATTAAACTTTGCATTCACAAAGCCTAGAGCAGTGAGAAGGACCACTCTCGCTCTTCCCACAGTCTCATTGCCCCACGTCCATCTGGTAGAAGTTACTGTAGCATTCAAGCCAGTTCTGCCAGGCTCTGTCCAAACTCTGAACTTGGTGCTGCTTCCCTGACCTCAGATCTGCTCCTAACAGTTTATGTGCGGTGCATTTGTTATGGTTGTTGCTACTGTTGTTTTTCATTATTAGTTTTTGTTATTATGTATTTTTGTTACTATCTATTTCAAATTATTACTATTATCTTTTCACTGACATACTGTCTTATTTTTTATTTATTTCCAGTATTTATTCATTTATAGTATACAACGTAGCATAGTTCTTCACTTTTTTTTTAGAACTTTTCCTTTGTTTGTGTATATTCTCTACCTATGCCTTTGGGAATGTTATTTTGTGCCCTTGTATGCTACGATACTGTGTATGGATAGTATGACAATAAAGCCAGTAGACTTGGCTTGATTGTCATTCCTTGTCTTAACTGTAGTTATTTAAGGGCGTGAAGAACAATTTGTGAATTCTTCTATAAGTAGTAAACTGTGTTGAAGTAAAGGATTTAAGGTAAAAACAGCCTCAGTCAGCACCACAGCCTGCAATTGGAGGGCCCTAGGGTTAAAAACTGGGGCACAATTTGGACAGTGAGACAGGAGTTTTGACATTTCTTCCAACCCCACATTAAGAAAAGAAAATAAGGGGTTAGTTGGTGCCTTTAATGTTAGGTGCATCTTATAACACAATAAAACAGTGCTTCTCTATATAGCTGTTATGTGGTTTTATATATTTTCTTTTCCTGTTTTATATTTGTAGATGTACAGTATGTAACTGTGGGGAATCTAGTCTCTAGAGAAATAAGAATAAACTGAAATGAGAGGAGAGTGAAGATATATAATCATAATAGGAAAAGGTCAGAAAGATAATCGAGTACAAAACTAAAAGGCCTGGGCAACGACGTGGTCAAAAATGCAAAGGGTGCCAAGATAGGCAAAACTGTAGTCAATAGGTCAAAAATATGACATTCTCAAATCCATTTAATCTAATTCAGAGACATGGTGAGATTTAGAGTCCATCCTGACAGCATCTGACAGAAACTAATCCTGGAAGGGGCGCCAGTCTATTACAGGGCACACTCCCATACTCAGACTCGCAATAAATCAAAAATTAATCTGATATGCTTATCTTTGTGATGTGGACAAAAAAATTGCAGAATAAGCAGAGAAAACACACAGAAATGGGAATAATTTGATTTGCTTCCAGAACTCTGGAGCTGTTTATCAGCTGTGCTAAACACTGCGTCACTGTGCTGCCTGTGGGTAGATTTGCCATGATCTGTGTTTCAGTCTCATCAATGCATGCAGTTTCTGAGCACAACAGATGCAGTCTACTGTCTTCTTAAATCTCACTTGTGACACTGCAGTTAATCACACTTTGATTTTTCAATGCCTGTGAAATGTCTGCATAGAAGGCACGGCTTTATCACGGAGGAGACAATGCACCATCTGTAACTCCACAAATGAAGCTCACAATCCTTTACATAGAAACTATTTTTCCCCCAAATGGGAAATTTCTTCAGTACTATCATTCAAATTGAAGGATTCCGTGCAAGTAGCTTATTTTTTGGGAGTAAGTGACTTTGCTTGTAATATTTCCATTGTTGTCCCATTAGAGAAATGTATGTGCATGCTTTTGATGTAAAAGAGAAATTATTAGTTCATCACTTAGATAGATAGATAGATAGATAGATAGATAGATAGATAGATAGATAGATAGATAGATAGATAGATAGATAGATAGATAGATAGATAGATAGATACTTTATTATCTACTTTATTATTCCCAAGGGGAAATTCACACTCACTCACTCAGTGGGCCAGTTTAGAGTTGCCAGAGAGATTGGGACATGGGAGGAGAACTGCAGTATTCAGTGCAAAACCCACACAAGTATTAGGTAGAAGGTGCAGACTCCTCTCAAACAGGACCCTGCTGGAACTCAAACCAAAGGGCCACTGCCTCGAATTAAGTAATATGCTGTGGTTCCATTTGTTCTGTTTGATTTTTGGAAAGCCTCAAATTTTGAACTTTGAGTTTAGTGTCGCTTCATTTAATCCTTAATCCCTTTTGGCATGTTGGTTTCTGCATTATTTTGTTGTTGTTGTTTTTTTTAGCACAGTGGTGTTTATTCTTTGCGCTGTAGCTGCTACTTAATGTAGACAGGCACTCTAATCCTGCTAAGGTCAGGTCAGTGTGTCATGATTTGGAGATTTGTTTAGTTATTTTGACCTGTTAAGTATACTTTTTTCATACACCTTGTTTATTTACTCAAATTTTGAACATTGTAGCTCAGTTTTGCCTTTTGTTATGATTGGCACTTTTTATGCACTTCTTTTAATTTAATTTCTGTTTTCATGGTCACTGAATCATTTTATTTTTTTTTCATTTTTTTTTTATCCCTTTAGCTGTTTATCAGTGTTATATTGTTTTTACATCCTTCAACAATGCCATTTTGAATTTTGTGGACATTGCCATTTTTTTGGGGTTTGCATCTGGATTGCTAAGAGGTTGCTATAGAGTAACATTCAAGGCCACTCACTGTGTGAAGCCATGAATGCTTACACATAAAAGATGAACTTTGCCTCATCCAAGTTTATGGATAACCTAACAAAACCGCAAAATTTCCCTCATAAATATTTTCTGAATTGTTATGAGCCTTCTCTCTGTTTTTTGATATACTTCTTCAGTTCTGATTTGGGCTTTGATGCTCATATTTAGGCTTCTTGGGAATGAGCTTAGGCTACATTTGACTCCTGCTGTTTTCCTGATTCTGTCTGTTTGCCCTTATGGCATGCCTTCTCTCCTAGCACAAGACTTTTAAATATTATTTATTAAATTAATTTAATTATTTAGCAACTAGGCACCTCATTTTTGTGTTTTTTTTTTTTTTGCAATGGCACTGTTATAAATTCACAAGTACCAAAATGGCAAAAATGTGTTGGTGGCTACAAAAGTATTAAAAGTTAGACCACTACTGCATTAGTTCTAAAGATTACTGTGAGGATCAATGAGACGAGGAGATTCTCGATTAGACAAAGCCATAGTCAGGAATAGCAAAGGGTCAAAACAAGTAGATCAAAATGAAATAAATGGGCAGGGCGTTATTCAAGAGGCAAAGAGGGTGGAGGTCGGTATGTTTCAAACCAGCTTTGTCAAACTTGACTTGCATGTACGTATGTTTTTTGATTTTAATAAAATAAAATATATATATATTAAAAAAAAAGAGGCAAAGACAAAATACAGTCAGAAACCAGAAAACAAAAATAATGCTAGGGTCTACCCAAATAATAAGCTAACTAAACTAAAGAGAATCAATATGTAGAATACCCACAGAGGGATAGCACAAAGTAAAGCCATTTTACATTTACAATGTCATTTTTATGACATCACAAGTGTGATTAATGTAGTCACATGACATGTCCAATTGGCATCACGTAAACAAGAAAATCAAGATGGGAATAAAATTAAACTCTTTCAGACTAAGCCTAAATGAAATATAAACTGCATAAATGAAATCTACATGTCAGAAAACAACAACATACAAAACTATTTGCATAAAAGGTGTTTAATACTAATACTACTCCAACGGCACAGGCCCAAAATGGGACTGAGGCTTTCAAAGTTTCAAATGGAGAGAAGGGAAAAATTGTTAAGCAAAAGAAAAAAAAAACCTTTGGCCAAGTTAAAGCAAACAAGATTTTTTTAACAAGTAAATATTTATTCAAAAAGAATTTAAAAAATCAAATAAAAAGTGTGTGGCACAGTGGGTAAGCGCTACTGCCTCGCATTTAGGAGAGATGGGTTCGTTTCCCGAGTCCTCCCTACATGGAGTTTGCATGTTCTTCCTGTGTCTGTGTGGGTTTCCTCCGGGTGCTCCGGTTTCCTCCCACAGTCCAAAGACATGCAGGTTAGGTGCATTGACGATCCTAAATTGTCCCTAGTGTGTGCTTGGTGTGTGTGTGCCCTGCGGTGGGCTGGCGCCCTGCCCGGGGTTTGTTTCCTGCCTTGCGCCCTGTGTTGGCTGAGATTGGCTCCAGCAGACCCCTGTGACCCTGTAGTTAGGATATAGCGGGTTGGATGATAGATGGATGGAAATAAAAAAGCAAGGCAGGAACAAAAGAGAAGCAAAATCACAACTTTATTTTTAGTTTTTTAGTTTCTTCTTGGCTTCCAAAAATAATTGAGACATTCTTTTGGGGGTTTTAGAGGTCAAGGAATTTGGTTGTTACCTTATTTTTTGAATATGATGCACTTTAATGGTTTGTGAAAATGAAATTCATCCTCCCACAGCACTATCTTGGTTGTGTTATGGGCACTTCTATGCTAGCATCAATAGTTAGGGATGCCCTTCATGCGTTTCCAAGCCAAATCTCATGGAAGTCACAATGAGTAACATCATCAACACAAGAACTTGAAAGCTGGCAGCACAGAACACTCCATGATTGTGAATACAGCCTAATACCTGGCATCATTGAGTATTTAAAAGAATATCTGGTTTTTAACAGTTTCTGTTCCTTTAAAATGATTTAAGTCTAACATTTTGGCTTTTAACACTATTCTGGTTTTTACCTTTCTCATTACAATTCTATACTTATAATTCTTTTCCCATATAATACAGCTTTTCTGATTTTGACCCACGCTCTGTTTTCGTTTTGCTTTTATCGCTTGGGGCGTCATGTATAAAACTTGCTTATACTTGGAAACATGTGTAAGCCAATTCTTACACAAAAGTATGGATTCATAAAACACAAATTTGTTATGGAAATTGGATTAAAATCAGTCCTATGTAGACTTTTTTAGTGTTGGCATTTTAGCATCTCCAGGAAGCAAGGCAATGAAGTAAACAGAAAATGTAATTTCATTGCACATTTCAAAGACACATCAGCCCCCATTTCAATGTTTTTAAAATAATTATATCGCAGTTAACTGACATGTTCTCTCAGTACAGCTGTCTTCAGTGTTGGTGATAATGCCTAATATAGGGAGATTCACTTGAAAGAAGCCCTGAATATTCTGTAATACCTCTCGCTAGGATGAAGCAATCTGAACGAAATAAACGTGCAATGTGCTCCTCAGTATATAGAGCTTCAAGCAAGCCAGGATGCTCCTGCATCAGAGCGATGAGGTAGGTGGTGCACAGCCGTCATAACGTTTCTCCTCCATATGCAACTTCTGGGTCCATACTGCCTCTACCCCTTCACTCAGTCACTCGACTTCTCATCAGGATGGTGGTGTACAGTATTGAGCAGTGCATCTTCATGGTGCTAACCTACTTGGTCACCAGTTTAAGCAATGTCAGAATCAACTGGATGATTGTAAGTTAACAGAAGGTTACTTTCAGCAAGATGGAGCAATGTGTCACACATCGGCAAGGAGCATGGCAGAAATTGAATCCTTCATCGGCAACAGGGTAATTTCAAAGGGGCTTTGGCCACCATGGTCACTAGATCTGACACTTCCAGACTTCTTCCTTTGGGGTATGTTAAAAGGAAAAGTCTATTGGAACAAGCCTCACACTGTGGAAGATTTGAACGAAAACATCCAACATGAAATTACTGCTATTCCCCGCCGAGACACTTGTTGATACGTTCAGGAACATGGAGCTCCGCGTCGAAATGTGTCTAGCAGAAAATGGAAACCACTTCCAGCATTGCATGTAATGCAATCGATTACACATACATCAAGGTATATAGCATATTTTTTTGGTTCAGATCCTAGCTTCATCCTAGTTATAATATAATATTTGAGGCCTCTTTCTAGTGAATCTCCCTGTACATACACATAATATTAAATGCTTTTAATGTGTTATCTATTTTTTATAAAATGGTGGTGCTGTGTATTGTACAACGTAACTCGCAATGGCAGCATTAGCTCTTTCGGAGTATATCACCAATGATATGCTAAAGTAAATTTTAAGGGATTGAAATGATTTTATGGCTTGTGATGATGACTGGATTATGAGCTGATTTAGATGTCCTAGGGCTATCCTCTAACAGAGACTATCATGCAGAAATAATGCAACCCTGGTTCCCTTACAGGTTTTAACAAATGCAGAGCATTTGGCTATGGATGCTCTCCAGCATGATCTGGCTGACCAGTTAGGAATCACACAGGCACCCTGAGCTACGTCATGCTAACTGTGTGGGATGTTATACTTAAGATGCTACCCATATAAATGCAATAGCCAGTCATGGTGAGCAAGCCAAGATCAAAAGGCAATTTGCGGCAATTATTGATTTTTCTAATGCAATCAGCACAATTTGCAATAAACTGCAATAAAGGCACCATCACATAATGAATTTGTGTTTGTTAACAGAAAGCACTTATTTTCAATTAATATACAACTAATATGTAAAGCTGAAATGTGTCTGATTAACTTTCTTGCATGGCTCAACCCACAATTTCTTTTATTTTGTCAAACAGTAATGTGCCCTGCTGTGTGTGATGGTTGGCTTTTTGGTAAGTAAGCCTAATTGATGGGATGGCAGTTAAGTTTAGTATGTTACCGACAACCTGCATAATCTTTCATTCAGGCAATTTTTGGAACACCACAAGAGACAATATACAGGGTATCCACAAAGTCTCTTTAAAATTTCAAAAAATTTCTAAAAAGGCAATTGATGAGATATGTTAATCAAATTTGTCCTATGTTCTCAGTTGTTATCAAAGTTTGTAATCACATTGCATTTGGGTATTTCAGGTGCCCTGTTGATGAAAGAGAGACTGTTGAATAAACCCCTAAAAAATGGCTACTCCTCAAGAAAAGGCACAATGTGTATCGCGGTTTATTGAAACAAAATCGGATACGCAGACTCAGCAAAACTACAGGACTAAGTATGGAAAACATCCATTGTCACATCTGTCAATTCATGCATGGCACAAGAAATTTATGGAGACAGGGACAGCATTGGATAAAGAATGGAGTAGACGACAAAGAATATCGGAGGAAAACGTTGATCGTGTAAGACAATCCTTTGCTCGTACTCCTACAAAATTCATCCGTACTGCTGCCAGACAGTTACAGCTACCACGTTCAACAGTGCACAAGGTCCTACACAAGAACTTGTGATTGTACGCTTATAAAGTGCAACTCTTACAGGCACTCGAGCCAAATGATAAACAAAGACGAAAAGAGTTTGTAGTTAACATGCTTGAATGAATGTCTGAGGATGTAACATTCCTCACATGAGTTTGTTTTAGTGATGAGGCAACCTTCCATGTTTCAGGGAAACTGAACATACAAAATGTGAGAATCTGGGGCTCAGAAAACCCCAATTTGATATCATTTATCGAACAAAGATATGGGACATTAATGACCTGAAGCAAAAGATCACTGATGCCATTGCCACCATTGGTGATGCTATGCTACAGAAAACATAGGAAGAAATCGACCAACGTCTTTATGTGCTTCGTGAAACTAATGGTGCCCATATAGAGATGTATTAAACGAGGCAACAAAAACTTCAATATCTACTACTCAATTTGTAATCATTTCCACAGATTTGTGTATTCATTTGCTTTTTTGGGTAAAATTTTTAAATTGTAAAGAGACTTTGTGGACATCCTGTGTAATGAAAGGCACTCCTACACATGGACCATTGGTTCATTAAAAGGTAGATGGTGGTTTGGACTTGTCAGGCAGCACACTGCCATACAGTCACGCAGAGGTTTACCGCATTGTGAGAGGTTTAGCACATAAACATGGATGACCTCAGGACAGCAGCGTAATGGCAATTTAATGATGTTTGGATGTTGTATGTTGAATGTAAACTAGTATTGAAATAGTGACATTTACTTGACAAAATGATTTTTTTTTTACAAAAATCAGAGACCATTATAAAAATATTCCTCTTTTTCTTTAAGGATTTCTCTCTATTATAAAAAAAAATCTTGGAAGGTTGGAAGGAGACGAGACATGATTTTCTCAGAGAGACATTTTCATGTCCCACGAGACAAGTCTTTGTGCCAAGAGATTTAAGCGCGCCCCTTGATAAAACAAAGAGTAGATAACAAAGTAGAACGTCGTAAAGAATTACGTAAAAAACATTGGCACGCTACACATGCAGAGCAGGATAGAGATAATGGAAGTACTAAAATTCGAAAGTCTCAAAAAATGATAGTAAAGATCGCATTAGAGCAAACAAAAGGAAATTATTACTCGGTGAAATAATGGAACAGCGAAAAGAGATTAAATATATTGTTTTAACTATTGATTTAAACTTTAAGTCAGAGACTTGTAGATCATATAATTCATGTTGCCATCAGTGAAAAAAAAAGTAGTCTTTCTTCCCAGTGAAGAGGCGTATCCGCAGAAATTAAAAGACTTGTTGTTTGGTGAAAGTGAAATCCCACGAGAGAACTCAATTCTCATTTGTGTGAATGCTATTGTCAGACACATTTCTTGTAGAGAGAAAGAAATGATATTCACTCACGGGCAGTTATATGTTGCGTTTTCATGATGTAATTTCAAACACGGAATCAAAATTCAATGCGATATTGATGAAAAGGTAAAAGCGAAAAGAAATTGAATATATGGACATAGGTGATATGACAGAAGTGCGCCACGCAAGATGCAGATCACGCGCCACGGCAACAGCAGCAAGCCAGCAGCTGACAAAGCAAAGAGGAGGTAAAAAAAAAACTGTATTTGTTTCCTATTGTATCACAGTTTAGAGGGAGTTTCGGAGAAGCAACCGCATCTCCTTGGGGTGCTTCAGCCCCCCTCTTCACAATGTGTGCGGCAGGCCGGGAGGGGGGTGGGGGGGTTCTTGTTGACAAAGCGAGCAGGGGGCAAAGCCCCCTAGTCTTATAAAATAAAGTTTGATTGGCATGGCAGCCCAGTGGTAGCACTGCTGCCTTACAACAAAGAGACCAGGTTTCTCATCCTAGTTGCTTGCTCTGTGGATTTTGCATGGTTTTCAGTGTCCGCATGGATTTCCTCCATCTGCTCCAGTTTCCTTGCCAGTCCAAAGACATGCAGGTTATTGCTAATGCTAAACTGACTCTTGGGAGTGAGTGTGTGTTTGAACGTGTTCACACTGCGATGGACTGGGTACCCTGTCCAGAGATTACCCCTGGTGATTTCTGCATAGGCTCCATCTATCTCTCAACAGTATCCTGGATGAGCAGATTAGAAAGATGGATGGATGGATTGATATTATTGTTAATGTGTTTTATTAATCTTAATATTGCATTACCTCAGTCTCAATTCCTTGAATTAAGATGTATGTTGTGTTTTAAGATTTATGGCCTTACTGTGTGGGTGGGTAATGAGAGGTAGTCATGACACCCTACTGTTGTAAACATACTATTTCAAAAACAGAGAAATTTGTCTCATCCTTACTAACTTGTGACCTCATTTTGTGGAAGTACAATATAACCATCCCACCTGATCATTGGATTTTACCAAAATATTACAACACAACCAATCTTCTGCTTTAACAAGTAGCTGCGGTCACTGGCTACCAAGACCGAGACAGCTCCACACCCCACAACCAATAACCTTGCCTGAGTGCCATTTGAGAAGGCTGTGTAGACTTTGTGCGTCCAATGATTGTCATGTCCAAGTTTGGAGTCTTTGGTGAAGATGCTCTGATTTAGATCAATAGCATCTCAGAACATTTGAGCCCAGTACCTGTCAAGAAATAATCTCTGATGGTGAGTAGCCAGTGGCAGACATCATAATACAGGGTATGAGTGAAATCCCACCTTAACTGAGATGGATTGATATGGTAGCTAACAATGCATAGAGTATGTAGCATTCCTACAGATGGTGTTATAAGATCTGTGATGACCAACTGGTACCACAGTCCCATTTGTACAAAAAGATGAATGCAACATTGAGGCATTCTTAGTGTGCCATAGCAGCGGTATGAGCATCTTGAGATCATAATGAACTAATCCTATTTGATGTTTTTGCCACATGAGCCTGTAATATAGTCCATGAAAGTAACAGGCAAGCACACCTAATCATTTGCTTAGCTGTCTATGTACATCTCCCACACTGCTGATCTTGCAAATTGGACCACTTCCTGTAAAGAAATAAACAAAACACTAATAATTAAAAGATATGTATCATTTGGGAATATAACCACAAAAGGATCTAATTACACATAAACTAAATCAAACTGAGCACCCAAACAACATAAGGTGAGTGTTCAACTAAGAAATGGATGAAGGAATGTCTCAGCATAGTCTTGCATCTAATTATTTCTAATGTGGCAAGTAACTAATTAGAGACATACTTAAATAAAGCCATTTGACCTTCTGTAAAAATACTCATCTTGGTAATTTAGCACTGTGCCAACATCTGAATATTTATTACAGTTTAGGAATGTGACAGAATAATAAAAACAAAGAAGCAAGTAAAACCCATGCAATGCCCAAACCCATCCCCACCCAGGACACAAAGTGGATCTGCTCTGCACTTCAAAAAAAGGTAAATGTTTGCTTTCTTCAAATGATTCGAATACAAGATGGAAAGAAGCTGACATAATGACTATTGAGATAAGCCAAGGCCTTTATTATTTCTAGTGGTCTTTAGAGCCTCTAATGTTGTTACAACCATTCTACTCCATCGATAAGTAAGATGAAAGGCATACAACTGTAAATCTGTTACAAAGACATATAAATTAGGAAGTGAGTCATACAGTAAAATATATTTATAAGAAAATACCCTAGATTATAGACCTTGAATCTTGTTTTGCTTTTTGTTTTCCTTCATGTTTCTATTTTTCTTTTGTTTTCTGTGTTTTGATTTTGAAGTAAAGAACTGCGCTTGTTATGTTGATATTTGTTTGATTGAGCAGCATGTCATTGAAGTGTTCTGCTTTTCAAAAAAAAGTAAAAATGTTTTTTTTTTTTTATATATAGCCTAGATCATAGACCTTTGTCTCAATGACTATAAAGTCCACAACATCCATGGAAAGTGACCATAGGTATTCCTGGTGCCCCAATAAACAAGAAGCATTAACTTTAAGCAGACCTTCCATTTGTCTGTCCATAGAAAGACACCCATAAATTGGAATATCTAGAACGAAACCAAGGTTCCCGGAAACAGATGATTCACACAACTATCAGAAAAGGCAAACGTTTTAGATGCAGGTTTGTGTCTTGTGTTTAACAAAGTGCAATCACTTTGAAGAATTAAGTGGGTAGGATTGGTGAGCTTTGTTGGGCTAAATGGCCTATTCTCATTAAAATTTTGTAATTTTCTAATACCACCTAATGCCTTCACATAACGGTCACCTGGCACAAGCTAATAATCCCTGAAGTATGTCATGCAAAAAGCCTAAAACTGAAACTTGTCCATCCATTTTGTAACCTTCTTAAGCAGTTGAGGGGTAGAAGTAAGTTTCCATTCTTGTAGCTCTGGGTGCCATTTGGTAACTAGCACAGAAAAGGGAGCCATACCCATCACAGCGTCTATTCACATAAGGCCAATTTAGATTTGTCACGGCTGCTTTGAAAATTGTACCTTTGTAAAAACAAACTGCATCCTATTAAATTAGTATAATTCTATTAAACACAGTGCAATTTTATATACAAGGGAAATAGTTAGTCGACCCATTTCTTGATGCTAGTCTTATTAATTGCATATATTACCAAATATGCTTAAAATATTAAAATTGTACTAAAGGATATTCAGGTCATGGTGTGGTCAGGTCATATAATGGTTGAGTCTTTTTCCTGGACACACTGCTTATTTAGGTTTCTGCTGACTGTTCTGTTGCATTCTTTATCAAGCAGTGCTGAAGGTGGCCATCCCACCACTTTTGCAGATAATTGCAATTACTCCAGCTGTGTATTTTGGCAGAAGCATAGGAAGGGTGGGGCTGTGAGTGATGCACCCCTTTACAGAGGAGGAGCATGATGAAAGAGTTGTGGGGAGAGAAGACACTGGGGAATGAGCAGCAGAAAGTGGGTTCGCCAATGTTTTTAGCAGGAAAGAGCAAAGCTTTTTTTCTAACAATCTTTTGGTGTATGCAAGAAACCTTTGCTGTAAAATACTTTAAATCAGGGCAAAACACAGTTTTGAAAGTAAGGAGCAGCTGCAGAGACAGGAACAGAAACTCTGTTACTGGCACATAAAGTGGAGGCTGCAAAGTAAGCAACCATAACTCTCCAAGCCATGCCTCCTTCTGTCCTGTGTTATAATGATGTGCTGTCGTTGAACTCAGCCATTTTAGAGTGAGACACATTCCCTGCCTGCACTCCCACTCTCATGACTAGCACACTGTTTGTGGAGCAAAACTCCACGCCCAACTAATAGATTACCATCCAAGATACACATAAGGCTTCTTGGCCATTGTTCTGCTTGTCCAGTTGCTAATGTTTAGCTTTAATCTATTTTATTTTCTCTCTTTTTTGAAACATCTGATTTTGGAGGTCACCTTTACAAACTTCATAGATGAACATTGACACCAGAGTTTTCTGCCAAATCTTCTCCCATCACTTCCTTTCTTTTTCCTGAAAGACAGCAAAGTTTTGACCTGCCATTCGGTCTTGAAGGATATCTTTATTTGTCAAGTCATTGAGTACCTACCACTCCTTCAACTTTGATTTTCTCAGCAATTCTCACCCAGATGAAACTGTATTAATAACAGTCAAGCTATAACAATAACAGAAGACACAGCTGGAGGCTTTGAATAAAGTGTGGATGGTCACAGTTTTTACAGATTCCAACCGTTAAACAAGTCTAGGACTTTTACACAACGGAATCCATTGTATGATTTTAGAAAACTAAACATGTGCCTTTGAAAATTGCATATTTTCTTTTGTCTGTTCTATTTTAACAAATAATAAAAAGAAAATAGTATTCTGTGGTCTTAAGTTTCAATTTCCCAACAAAAATATTTATACATTAATCTTGCATTCCTTTCTTTCTTATAGTTTTACTGTCTATTCTCTGTGATTTCATTGCACTCTTCAGTGGCTGAAATTTCTCTTAGGATCCACCTATCCTTCGGTCCATCCGTTCACTACCTGAACCTATTTATCCAGTACAGAACTACAGGAAACTGGAGCCATTGTGATCAGGATGGGAGCCAGCCCTAATAAAGATGCCATCATACAAGCAAATTGACTCTTACCAGCCACTTTCAAACAGCCTAACTACACTCTCAAAAACAGAGGTGCCAGAGAGGTTCTTCAGAGCGATGACACATTGTTCACAAAAGAACCGTCTACATTAAGGTTTCAGAAAGAACCCCTCATTTTGGTCCATAACAGGTTCCACAAATAACCATGAATTGATGATAACTGATTTGAGAAAGACCATTGGATTCATGATTTTAAAAGGACCCTTACAACATACAGTAACACAGGCGAAGTTCAGATTTTCTTGATCTGTCTGAATTCTGTTAGGTAACCTATACTGCACATTAATGATTTGTTTTGTCCACATATTAGGAACCTTTTCAAAGTGCAAAGAACAAAATGAATATGCAAAGAGCCCTTCCCAGAGTGAAATGGTACTTTGAAGAACCATACAACCCAGTAAAGTGCCATTAAATGACACAAAGAGTGTACTGTAAGTGTCTATGGAATGTCAAATGGAATTCATTCACAGTACAGTACAGCACAACATACCATAGTATAGTATAGCAGAGTATAATAACCATAGTATAATAGTAGAGTAGTGGACCTATTTACCTTACACCGGACTTGTATAGAATAACAAGTTATCTATACTAATAAAAGGCAAAGCCCTCACTCACTCACTCACACACTCATCACTAATTCTCCAACTTCCCGTGTAGGTAGAAGTCTGAAATTTGGCAGGCTCATTCCTTACAGCTTACTTACAAAAGTTGGGCAGGTTTCATTTTGAAATTCTACGCATAATGGTCATAACTGGAACCTATTTTTCTCCATATACTGTAATGGACGTCAGCTCGATGGCTGTGGGGGGCGGTGCTGCGTGTGACATCATCACACCTCCCACGTAATCACGTGAACTGACTGTGACCGCAGTACGTAGAAAAGAAGGAAGAGCTCCCAAAGAGTGCTGAAGAAAAACTCTGAATACTTTATTCGCGAGATACAAGTTTAATGAGAAGACACGAGGTATAAACGAGACTTTGGATCACTTTGTAACGGAGTTAAAATTGCTGTAGCGAGAAACTTTTAAGTGCCGGGTCTTAGCTAACATTAAATAAAGCCGTGGACATCGCAACATCACACAAGAGAGCAGCTCATTTGAACTGACTGAAAGCAGTACGAGTGATCACTTCCATGCATCAAACCTGTTCAAAAAACGCATTACACAATTGACAAGGTAGGAAAAGAATATGCTCCGAGTTGAGCTCCACAGCTAACGCGGTCTTGCGGAAGCAACTTCGTCATGCTGCCACCAAATACTCACAGAAAAATCCACAAGTTAATACACACGCTATCTCTAGAGTTTCTCCACACTCAATGTATTCCTCGCATCCCCTTTATACCCTCTGATCTCCCATTTCAATTCAGATGCCTCCAATTTCCAGTAAGGCTCTGCTGCATGATGACAAGTAATAAGTCTCACGGACAGACCCTACAAAACGATGCCATTGATTTCAGGCAAGATTGCTTTTCTCCTGGACAACTATACGTTGCATTCTCAAGAGTGAGCTCGCGAAGCTTCGTCATATTACAACCGGAGTGCAGCCAGAAACGTTTAAGTGCCGGGTCTTAGCTAACATTAAATAAAGTCGTGGACATCGCAACATCACACAAGAGAGCAGCTCACGTGAACTGACTGAACGCAGTACGAGTGTTCACTTCCATGCATCAAACCTGTTCAAATAACGCATTACACAATTGACGATGTCGTTTGTTTATAAAACAGTGGAGAAGCTGTGTGAAGGCTGTTTCACAAAAAACCAGCGGAGCTTCTTATATGAGCAGGCAGTCAGCTAAAGAAGTGAATCAATAAATATCTATAATCGTAATAAACGAACAAAAAATAACATACAAGCGTGGATTAAATAAAGGAAATGGGTACCTGAACAGTAAAGTAAGTCTCGAATAGCTACACAATAACTATAAGAATCGTAATAAACTAACAATAAAACAGTACAGAACTGTGAAGCAAGGAGAAACGATGGCCTTATATGGCGCTCGTTTATAAAGCAACGGAGAAACTGTGTGAAGGCAGCTACACAAAAAAACAGCAAAGCGCCACACTCAATGTATTCCTGGTGTCATCGTTATACCCTCTGATCTCCCATTGTAATTGAAATGCCTCAAATTTCCAGTAAGGCTCTGCTTCACGATGACAATAAGTCTCAGGGACACACCCTACAAAAGGTTGCCATTGATTTGAGGCAACATTGCTTTCCTCCTGGACAAAACTATACGTTGCATTCTCAAAAGTAATCTCAGTGCACAGCTTGGTCATATTACAACCGGACTGCTGAACTGACAACGTGGTGTACAAAGAGATCCTTAACAGATAGTTACTGGTATATTTTCCCTCAGTTTAAAAAGGTTTTCCTTTCTTTTTAATAAAAATTTAAAAGCAGTTCTTCGTTGCTGCGAAGCGCGGGGATTTTGCTATATACAGTATATATATATATATATATATGTAGATATATATATAGATCTGTATATATATGTATATATGTGTCTGTGTATATATATATGTGTGTATGTATGTGTATATATATATGTATGTGTATGTGTGTATATATATGTATATTTATCTGTATGTATGTATGTATATATATATGTATACTGTATATATATAGATATGTGTATATGTAGATATGTTTATATGTATATATGTTTATATGTGTGCGTGTGTTTGTGTGTGTGTGTATATATATATATGACAGCAACACTCATAACAGTGACAAAGCAATTACATTGACAATCATGTTACGTTATTTTTAAAATGTTTCCTTTTCTTTTTCATAACTTCTTTAACACACTACTTCTCCGCTGCGAAGCACGGTATTTTGCTAGTATTATCATATGTACAACAGTGCAATGAAATGTATATATGTGCATACCAACTAACAATTATAAACAATACAGTAATAAAATACAGCATGACATTATTTTTTTAAATTTGTCAGACTTACAACTTAAATGTATGCATACCTACGAGGTAACAATCACCATAGCACAACACGGTGATAAGATGAGATAGGATAGGTTCAGGTTAGTTTATTTGTCCCCATAGGTAGTTCTGATGTATAGTATAGCATAGCATAGCATAGTATAGTATAGTTATTTTCATTTTGCCTCTTTCAGCAGAAGCAGGGGATCTAGTCTCATATAGTACACTATAGCAGAGCATATTGTCATATGTTCAAAAGTACAGCGAAATACAACCTTGCATCTCATTTACAAAGTAACAGTCAAAAACAAATTCACAGTAATGAAATTCTCACACCATTACATCATTTACCTGTCATTTATCAAATATAATCAAATTAAATGTATGTATAATTGATAGGCAGTAGTCACCATAGCTGAGAGAAGAATATAAAGAAATCACACCGTATGATGTAGCTTCGGAATTCTAGGGTTACATCCCAGTCCACAGATCTCTATGCCTTTGTGGTTTTGCTCTGGTTTATATGGTTTCCTGAGACATGCAGGCTAGGTTGACTGGTGATAGTAAACTGGCACTGTATGAATGAATTTGGTTGTAGTCGTGAGTATGACATATGTACTGGCATCCCATCACAGGTCAACTCCTTTCTTAGGTCACATGCTGTTAAAAGAAGCTCCAGCCCCAGGGAATCCTGTATTGCAAAAAAGGTTTTGAGAAGTTATTGATTTTTTTATACGTTACGTTACTTCATTTACAAATGGCGTAAAAGATACATTCGTTGTTCGGTGGGAGACACTGTGGTTATCCCTTTTGCTCACAGAGTTTACTTTTTTCTCTGTGTGCACCTAGATTTTCGAATGCTCACCCACAACCCCATATATCCAACATGATCGTGATGTGGAAATGTGTGCGTGAGATAAGCCATTTAAGTTTCTGCCTAGTTTTGATTGCTGCTGAGTTAAAACTACGATAGGAAGAAGGGGCAAAAAATGAGTGTGTTAAAATATATGCATCGGGCAATTTGGCTTTTAGTGGTTTGAATGTGCAACTCATGATCAAGATGAAGAGCAGAGGGCGCTGGTGCAGTGTAAGCGCCGGAGTCAGCGAGCCGCGCACGTCTCGGGAAAGGCTGGCTGTCTCACGCGAGTCCATGTCCGCCGCATACGGCAGAACCTTGGAATACTCGTCCCGCCCCTTTCAAATGAGGCAGCGGGTGCCAGAGTCGGAATCGCATAGTGAATTACTTTTTTCTGTGTTGTCCTGTTCTCGTAGTGCGCGGTCAGTCCACCCCCCACTCAGCTGTGGGTTGCGGACTGACCAACCCCCACTCCCCATTCCTAAGGAAGCCGTCCCCTCGCCGATTCGAGGCTGCAGCCCCTCTCAAATCGCATGTAGTTCCTGTGTCGGACACACAGAGCGCCCATTGTTAGCCCCCCTCCCCCGATGGGACTGGGCAGGAAACCCATGACTTCCTAGCACACAGGACGAGGGAAGACAGGAGCGCAGCCGTTCGGAGGACGGGATGCGGCGCTAGAGGAGCTGAAACTCCGGGAGAGGAACGGCTGAACTCTGAGAGGCCGAACAATGAGCCGCGGGAGGGAGGACGGCGGCAGTGGCGGCGGCGGAGCTCCGGAACTTCGGGACAAGAGAATGCTGAAGTGCGTGGTGGTCGGAGACGGTGCGGTGGGCAAAACTTGTCTGCTCATGAGCTACGCTAACGACGCCTTCCCGGAGGAGTATGTGCCCACGGTGTTTGACCACTACGCAGGTACGGCTCCCTCAGCTGGGGGAAGTTGCTGATGTGAATGACTGGATGTCAAGGTGGGGTGTCATAGGTTTGTGTGCCTACAGGAAGACGCGGAAGTTGCGTGTGTGGGTGACCCGAAGGCACATTGTATATTAGGTTGGGAGCACGGAGACACGGGGCTATACTCTACGCTCTGATAATACGTGGGACTTCATCCCACCTTGTGTCCCTGGTGCACAGAGATGGGGGTGTAAATACCGCCAGACGCTAGGTTCGAGCTAATCGCTGAACTGAGAAGGCAATCTAAACTATCAGTCCTAATATTTCTTTGTAAAATCGGAGCCATTAGGGAATCGCACAGTAGTAAAGAATTGACGAGAAACACTAAGTGTAAAGACACAGGAAGATGTCAGCATTTTATGCGAGTGGAATTGTAGATGAGGTGTCCATCCATTTTCAGTCTTAAAAGTCAAATTGAGGGTCATGGTGGCAGGTATAGGAAGTATTGTGGCACAAATGACTTTTCAGAAGCTGAATTTTATTGTGCTTTATATTTTTAGTTAGTGTGTGCTGGCCTCCTTTATGTACAATAAACAATCTACTCTTTTAATGAGCATTTCAGTCAAGGCCAGCCATATATGGAAAGAATGTGATGTGGACTCTAACGTGAAATACAGAATACAATAACAATTGCAGAGTTTTCTCATATTTCAGATGCTTTTTTTTTTTTTTTTGAAAATGTGATGTCCAGGCAGTGCAGACGTTTACACCATACCGTTCTGTCAAGTAAATTATAATCCATTCTCACATCAGATTATTCACATTTGCAGCTTTGACTGAGTACATAGAACAAAATATAATTAAAGCCAAGATAGAGCATATATGACAGGTTTCTAATGCTACTGTATTTTTCAGTGCTTCTTTTAGATTTTTAATTGTGGGACTTTTTTGCCACTCTGCTGGAAGACGCAGACCCAGAAAACGTGTGGATGGATGGACAGTGTCTATATTTGTACTTGCTAGAAATGATTTTGGTTGTTAATTTTGCAAATTCAAAAATGTATTGAGAATTACAAGACATTGCCACCATACTGTCTTATAAACAGTTAAAGTGATTAAAGTTGTAACTTTACAGACCAGAGTTCAGTTTCTGGGCCCCAGTCATTATCTGTCTGGAGAGTGCATGCTCTGCCTGAGACCTCTGGGATTTCCTTTCAAATCCCAGAGACAAATGTCTTAAAATTGACCTAATATTTGTGGTGATGTCCATTTGCTCTGTTGTTGGTGATTGAATGTATTCATTGATATCACACAAATTTGTTGCATTTGGGTATGTCGTAATGGGATAACACGGATGAACTGGTATTGATTGCATCCAGGATTGTCTCTGGCTCTTGATCAAACTGTAAGGAAAAATTATGTTGAGACATGGCTGAAGGTACTGTAACAAACAGGCAAGAGGAAGAGGACATTTTTCGGGATGTGAATGACTGCTGGAAAAATTGTGGAAGGAAGGCATCACAGTTTGTTTTGTTAACCCTCACTGTAAGCAGTCTTCAGTGCTAACAGCAGAGCTCAGAAAGGTTGTGTAAGGCACATTACAGTGACAGGAGTCAATGATACTTCACCACATTGAAATAACTTTGCCTTGCTTAGATTCTTTGTTTTAATGAACATCTTTGATACATGTTTAATCTTTCTAATCTTTTACACATTATTGCAAAGGCAACATTGGCAATTGAGGCTTCTGCAAAATAAAATGTAATTCTTGACAATATAGTGTTAATAACTAGTGGTACCTTGGAAAATTAAAGATAAGTTTGTCTGTAGGTTGATATTCTCATTATGTAATGTAAGCTGGATTGCAGCCACTTGCCACATTTCCATATGGCTCTGCTCTAGTTTATCAGTTTAGTTGCAACGCCCAGTCTGATGATGTCCACATGCGTTTTGTCATTCCTTATTAGAAGTGTAGTTATAACAACTTACTCAATTTTGGTCTTACTTTCCTGCCTTTTAAATGATTGTTTCACCTTTCCATCACACAGACCTGCAGCAGCTGTTCCTTTGTTTTGGCAGGCACAGTTGCTTTCATCTAAAAGTCTGACTGTAAGTAATTCATGGAGCTAAGTAGGTGATTTGTAAAAACTGTCGTCAGGGGCTGTACAATCCTTAAACCAACCAACCGACCTCTTGTCGGTTTAATAGATATTTGTGAGAAAACTGAGCGAAAGATATCTTTGGTGATGGAGTCGCACAATAATAAAAACATACAGTGTAGTAATGCAGAAGACTAAGGTATTGTCCAGCCTTCTTGTGTTTCCTTTCATGGAATGAATAAATATCTCATTGACCCTTGTCAAGAACAATGCATAGGTAAGCAAAACAGAGAGAGAGAAATAAAAGATTTCTTAATTTCTTAAACATGCAATCAATCAATCTTCATCGCACCTTTAATATCATATATTGTCAGGGTGGGCACTTTGTAGCACAACACAGTATCAAACTGACAATTCTGAGTTTGAGACACAAGTACAAAGAAAACAAGAATTCAGTAAACAAAGTCTTGGAAAGCTTTGACTGCTTCAATAGGGGAAACACACAAAAGTTGACTTAAACGAGAGGATCCCTAACCCAGTAAAGCACCATAGAGTCCATGTCCAAGAGGGTGTGATGGTGTTTTCAGCTTCAAGTTAAATGGAGCCTTACAAACACATCTAGGAGGAGACATCCAGAGGGTAGGAGCCACAAAGCTAAATCAATGTTCACCAAGAGCTATGTAATATGAGAGTGGGAAAACTGGCGCCTGTTATACTCTGGGATACTGTGCAGTGTAAACAAGTCTTCTCAAGTATTGGTGCTGTCAGCATATTAAGTTAATAGTGGATCTTTCTAGATGATTCTGTAAATGATACTAGCCATTGCAGCAGAGGTGTCATGTAATCATAACTCTTGATCGGAGTCTGGACCAGAGCTGCTATATTTTGATATTGAGGAAAAAAGAAAGTGATTTCAGTCTGCCTGTTTGCTCCTTCATTCATGTGCCTGAAGCTTTATTGAGAGGTATATTATTGGTGTCTTTTTTTTTTTATATATATATAAAGTGAAAGTTCTGTTGTTTGTTTAGTTTCTTGTGGGTATGGACCACCTTATGTTCAGATTGTGAGAGAATGATCACTGAGACCTGCACTGGCAGTGTTGAGCCTAAAAGATATTTATTAAAACTTAAGACTTTTTCTGTGAGTGTTTTCTGGGGCAGGACAACATGGTAATACGCAGGTTAGTACCACTGCCTGTCAGATTAAGTATCCTCGGTCAAACTCCTGCACATGGTTACTGTCCATGTGGTGTCTGCATGTTCTCTCAGTGTCTATGGGGTTTCCTCTGGGTACACTAGTTCTCCTCCAACAACCGCAGAGATAAGGGTTATTGGCAGTTTTGCATTGGAGTGTGTGTGTGTGTGTGCACGCACAAGTGGGTCCTGTGTTGGACTGACAGCCCCATCCATCAAGATTCCTGCCTTATGCCCATTGCTGCCAAGATTAGTTTTGTCATCCACCACAAAAACCCTGAATTTGATTAAGTGGGTTTAAAATTGCTAATATTATATTTCCTAAAACACTTCTGATCTTGAACTTTTCAGTTTCCCACAGTTTAAGATGGGACAAACAATTATCAATCAAATGCCAACATTTTCCTTTTTTGTGTAAAGAAGACCTTATGATAGATTTAGGAATAAAAAAAATGGCAGTGTGTGAGACTAACACATGTAAGTGCTACCATATTCATCTTAAATTCCTTTGAATGTTTTGCTGCTTTTAATGAGCATTAAGTTGTCCTAAAGTCTTGGTTGCTCCTACTGATGCTGCACAGATCCAAGACCCTTACTGATTAACATAGTAGAGTGTAGGTGACCATGTCCACCTTTGTATACAGTGTAGAGAAAACTGAACATTTGATTGGCAAATATATATTTTGTCTCCATTTGATCCCAAAATTTAATTAAGAAAGTTCAGTAAATGAAAACATGAATAGTCAAGACAGAGAGGGTTTCCTCACTTGCACCTTTGTCTCATAATTGTACACCGTGGTGCACAAGAGTTAAGAGAGCAACAGAACAGGTGGGCCACACACAGAAAGAGGTGACAGGTTATTACCATAAGTGTAATGCAGTTAACACATTTCTTCTAGTAAAATATTAAAAATGTTCTTGCTTTTGGTGCTGTATTTATGTTTTTCCTTTGTGATGTTCTTTCTGGAATATAACATGTGTTCTCAGATCCAGATAGTCTGGGTCATGGAAGCTAAACCTTTCCTGGTAGCATTGGTTAAAAAAAATAAGAACCAACGCAGCAAAGGGCACCAGTTCATCACAGGGCAAGCGTCACACCAAAACTCACTCACATTGAACTGTGTACATGCAAGTGTTTGGGTTGTAGGAGGATATATCTGGAGAAAGGTTCACATGAACACAGGTTGAGTGTGCAGACTCCACAAAGACAACAATCTAGCACAGGATTTCACTCCATGATGATGGGTCCATCATACAGTAGCACTAACCACTATTACACTTCTCACCTCTTTTCTTATCAATAATAGTAAACTAATAAAACCTCACATTGGTGCTTCATCTTGGGCCATTTGTTCCACAGTGCAGAAAGGTTAGGCTTTGAATTCCAACAACCCAATGCTGGCTTTGTGGATTCAGAAAATGGATGCACTGACAGAAGGTGAAATTCACAATACAAGCCTAAATGAATATTCTGAGTAAAAAAAGTTTAGATTCAACCCTCATAGGTTTGTCTTTGTCAGTGGGACTTATAATACAATACAAACTTATTTTTTGTATAGCACTCTTCACTGAGTGCAGATGCAGAGTACTCTGAACAATTCTCAGTTAAAGTTCAAGTATAGATTATACAAATTTCTAAATACCGAACTGGTACACATAAATGCAGATTTGTTAAAACACTCAAAGAGCAAGATGGAAACTAATTAAACATAAATGGAAACCAACAATATCTGTCCATTAATTTATCAGTGAACTATAGCCAGTTGACAATAGTGGAGATTAAAATCCTACAAGAGAAAGTCACAGTCCTGGAGATCTCGGCCAACTGGTCATTTACCCTTCTGCTGCTCTGTTTCTGCTTCTGCTTGTGCTTCTACCAAAAAGAAGCTGTGCATTTACATTTTTTTTCTCAGTTTATTTTATATTTTTTATAATTTGACAAGGTAGGACATCTCAAATAAAGTGTGAGTTGATCCAGTGCTCCACAAGTCTAGTCATACAATCATCTTCACATGTGTACTTGCTTATGTGTGACAAGGGCTGGCTATGTGTCATGTTTCCCTATGCAGGTAGCTATCTCTGCTGCACTTCTTACATTTTGAGTATTTTAATTGGTGCGCTAATTGTGGAGGATCCTGCTTCACTGCCCCAGAAGACTGGGTTTGAATCTCAGCCTAGTGAAAGTTGGTGTGGATTTTCCTCCCACTTTTCACAGATGTGACATTTAAGTTGCCAACTTTATCCCTGTTTGAGTGGATTGGCATCACATCCTGGAATGCTTTTATGGTTTTGACTGCTGTACATCTATCCCCGATATTGATTAAGCAGAAATGGAAAGTTGATGGATGGCGTGTGAATAGTGGAAGCAATTTGGGAAATCCTGTTTTGATTTCTGTCTTCCTTGAACTCTGTTTTCCAAGAGACACACTAAATGTCAATGATTTTTTAGTTCTACATACTGTATGTGTTGATGGGGAGTGCTGAATGTTTGGAAGGTTTATAAGAATCCAAGCCTTGTGCAAATACAGAGTGAAAGTATGCAGTGCACACACGGCCGCATTCCTCCAATATTCCTGGTGTAAATACAGCTGGGCAGGCTGGCAGAAGTGCCATGTAGGAATTCAACACGGCATGTGTGTTTCTCAAATTGATTGGGCAAGTGTTTGTTCCTGAGTCACAGTTCACTTCAGCAAATGGACCAGAAGCGAGTAAGCAGCTGCAAAGTAAGAGTGCCTCACTGACGTCAACATTTCGAAGTGGTGAGTCATCTGAATGGCCTACAGTGGGACTATGCAGTGGGACGGCACCTCTGTCAGTCTCTGCTAGTTGCTCTTTTCTTTCTGTGACTTAAATTTTTGAAATGTCCAGTATTAAAAGGATGCCTCCACCTTTTGTGATGCTTTCTGCATCAGGCTTTATTTATGTATGCAGGTTCAATGAAACTTATAGTGCCTACAACTGGCTTGCTTGCTTGCCTATGACACCATGCATGGCAACTGGTATATCTTCACTAAAAGAGAAAAATAATTTTAGGTGTCACAGACCACAAGTTAAAAATTAACTAAGAATCCATCCTGAAAATAATCTTTATTACTTTCCTTTCTGTTAACTTAAACACTTGTTCACAATGTGTATGTGAGTGTGTCACTCCTGAGATGAAGATATTTCAGAGCATGAGTCCTCATGAGCCTTTTCAGTGGGGCAACCCAAACCTTCCAGTCCAGGCAAGTGTATTTTCTTATCTCCATGAAGATAACAGGATTTGCACTGTTTAAACCGTCCTGGCCTGGAATGATACCTGTGGTGATCTGTTTGTAACCAGGCCTTAGCCATCCATTCTTAATGCAAAAGCAGCTGGGCTAAACAAATCCAAATCGTATTATGTGATATCATCTACTGTTAAATTCTGCTACATACTTCTAAAATTTTTTATTTGTATACTGTATTGAGGATTTGTTCTGTTCTGTGTATTGTATTGTATTGTATTGACCCCCTTCTTTTTGACACCCACTGCACGCCCAACCTACCTCGAAAGGGGTCTCTCTTTGAACTGCCTTTCCCAAGGTTTCTTCCATTTTTCCCTACTGGGGTTTTTTGGGAGTTTTTCCTTGTCTTCTTAGAGAGTCAAGGCTGGGGGGCTGTCAAGAGGCAGGGCCTGTTAAAGCCCATTGCGGCACTCCTTGTGTGATTTTTGGGCTATACAAAAATAAATTGTATTGTAATTTTTAGTAATGGTGGTGCTTGCCTTAACATTCGGCCAGTGCAATATACAGAAAGGCTAGTTACTTAAGATGAAAAGTATTTTGAGTTTGTGCTGCTGAATATCTGTTTCATTTTGTCTTTTTGAAAAGGGAGTCTTCTTTAACTTGTTATGATCACCAAGTTCAGGCACAAGGCTGTCCGCATACAGCAATCCGTCTCTGAACATTTTTGCTGGACCTCATCCACTTGTTTGTGTTTCAAGCTAATTAGGGACTACAAAAAGACCAAATGTCTAGTCTCAACTCCTGCATTGCTCTGGATGATGACAGAATTGGCTCCAGTTCCCCATGACCATACAATTAAATTAAACAAACTTTGAAAATGGATGGATGGATGGAAGGATTAATGAATCCAAGTCAGTCAACCTTTGGCATTAAAACATGCCTTGTGGATTGTGTAAATATTGGTGAAGGAAAGCTGCTTGGTGATATTAGTTGCAGGCATTTTAAGTTGGCATAAAATTCTCCTGCAATTGGCATTCCAATTTAATGTGCATCCAATCTGTGCTGAATCTTGAGCTGTGCCAATTTAAACTTGCCTGTTATGTTAAGTCATGTGTGTTAATGAAAGAAAATTGCTCAACCGTGCATTCTGTGCACTGTATATATTGCCAGTTGGCATAGAATTCTACACATTATGACGTTGCATGTTAGTATCTGTTTTGTGTCTGCTTTATCTTAGTGCAGTGTTATTCTGACTTGCCAGTTATGCTATGCCATGTTGTTCAAAGGCAATTACTTGGTACTCTACTCCATGTAATTTGGGTATCTGCAGTTGGTTTAAAGCTCTACCATTAGGGCTTGGCAATAATACTATTCCATGTGTGCTAATGAAACCGTTGAAGGAAAGTTGCTCAGAGCTTCATTCTGCTTACTGAAGGCAACTAAAGTTGGCATAGCATTCTACAGCATTACAGTCATCCAAGTCAATGTCCCTCTGATATTTTTATAGAGGGGGCATCTCAGGATGACATACCCTTGTACCAATTTGTGACATTCTAGTTTAAGAACTACTTAGTATCTACAGCTGCTGTATTTTTTGTGTTTTGTCTTTCAGACTTGCCAGTTATTTTAAACTATGTCTATTAATGAAATTGTTGTTAAGACAATTACTCAGTGATACGCCCACAGCGGGCATCTCAAGTTGGCAGGGCAATCTATTGGATGATGGCTTTTAGTAGCTTAGCTGTTCCTAGCTGCCAGTTATTCTTGTGTTTGTGAATGAAACTGTTGTTAAGACAATTTCTCAGTAATACGCTCTTACAACTGTGGGACAGCATGTCTACTAAATAATGTCATTGCAGCTTAATGCCTATCTAGTGTTGCACTGGACCATTCAGACTTGCCAGTTATGTTATGAAATGTTATATACAAACTACTCAGTGACCCACTCTGCCCATTATAGTCTTCATAGATGGATATTTGTGAGCAGAAAAGGCAACGCTAGCCCTTCAGGCTTCAGTTTAGGAGAAGTAATTTGCCATCTCACCGTTCATGCTGTGCATTTACTGTCTAATAAAGGTGACACCAGAAGTACAGTATGTGTTTTATTCCACATCAATAGGAGAAATGTTGCATGTTGCCCCGAGAAAACTCATCGCTCAGTGTAATTTGAATCTTTTTCACCATATCATATATCCTATCCATCCATCCATCCACCCATTTATTGAACCTGCTTAATCCAGTTGCAGGATGGACACGGCAGTCTGTCATAGGCCATACTCCTACAGGGCCAATTTAGAGTTTCCAGTTAGCACAATGTACCTGCCTTTGTGTTCAGTTTATATTCCAGACAGTGAAAATTGTAAAACTGAAGGAGGCTGCAAACACCCCATTCTCTACATCCCAAGAGGCCTATTTCCGCTGTGGTAGATTTCATTTACTGGTTTTGTTTAGACTGCCACAGATATTTCCAAAGGATTTCCAAAGGACTGGGTAAATGTATAAATTGAGCTTGACAAGGCTGAAAAGAGTTGCATCTGGGTCACTTGTTGTGGAGCAGAGCCTCAGGCTTTCTATACTCTGGCACTAAAAGTTTTCACTTTGAAGGTGATGAGTGGTCATGTGTATCTTGGGTCCTGTGATTGTGGGTTTGTCACATGAACTGGCAGTTGCTGAGATCTTAGACATTATGTAGTGCCCTGGGATCAGAGTGCTAGAGTGTGATCCTGTTCAATTTTGACAGATATGAAGGAGATGATATTTGCTTTCCAGGTATGAAGAAGCCAAGCAGCCATGCAAGGTACAAACTGTTGGGTAATTTATTGGGTGTCTGTGTTGAAGACTTGAGAGAATGAGGATGGCATTAGACCTGCAAGTGAAAAAGACGTTACATTTTGAAAAGTAATTTGAAGGAGATATATAGACAGACGTAATATTTGCATAGCACACTATGAGTATAATTTGAATTTCTATACAAAACTAAAGGTAGTGTCTCCTAGACGAGCAACCCCTGACTGCATACTCAGAATAATGACAAATGAGTCCAAATATATACAAAATGATGAATTTGTCATTAAAATAGGGAGGGATGATTAGCAGGCAGCGTGGTGTAATGTCTTAGACATATTAACTTTAAGTGTTTCTGGTTCATTATATACCTCTGCCTCACTTTATGATTTTAAGCAAGTCACTTAACATGCCCTACGCTCCCATCTATAAAATATATAGAATCTGCAGATATGTGTAATGTATCCTGATATGGTAAATTGTCCTAGATGACAACTTTTTTCAAATACATAATAATTTTATTATTAGTACTAGGAAATATGTAGACCTCTGGTAAAATAAAGGTGGTTCATATAGAGTATACTGAACAGTTCTATTTTATCCATACATTCTTCTGTTTTCAGTATAAGAAAAATACCACTTAAACAGAAGCTGTAAGAAAGGTGTGAACCCCAATAATTTCGTAGAGGTTGCTGCTGCTGAGGTTTTTTGCTCCACGAGTGCATATTGCATCACAAGCTTTTGGCTAAGACCAAGACCAAGATCAAGGTGCTAGCCACAGTGAGTAACTGCATGGCAGATGGACAGAACCCTTAACAAGGTTTGATCCCTATACGGGAATGCAGAAAGTGCGTACACCTGAAAAGCCCCAATAAGGGTGAAAAATATGTTGTGTACTGTTGGTATTGTTTGGGCGATGCTGTATCACTTATCTATGAGGACGTGGTGGATGTTTGATAACTGGTCAACCAACAACAAACATTACCTGCCAGGTAACCACCTAAAATTATTAGATTGCGATTCCTAAAAATGTAATACTGTACTCCAATCTACACCCCGCTGTGGCGCAGTGTCAAAGGCTTCGTCACAGGTGCTGATATCAAAGGCAAAAAGTGTGTATGACTGATGGGCCCCAATAAGGGTAAAACATGTATTGTATACTCTGTGTATTGTTTGGCAGATAGTGCATTACACACACATATATATATATATATATACTAGCCATGTGCGCCCAACTACGTTGCGTGTTAAAGTTGTCTGTGAAGGGCTCCCTGTTTAAACGCGGCTGCCAGTCGTGAACTGGGCCCTTCGTCACACAGCATTATGATTTTTTATAAGGGAAACAAAATTACAAAAGAAAACCCTTGGACATTGATTCGATAGGAACGGCCTACTTGGAATCACTGTCCGAATTGTAATTATGTGGTGGTGTGGGAGCATTTCTGCTTCTGTCCTTTCACAGTCCATCTTGTTTTCACGACGCTATCGTCTCCTCTCACGATGTCTTCTCAACCTTCCTCCAATCTCGCAGGTTGCTTTGTGGCAATCCAAAGAGTAAGGCAATATACATGGAGCAATGGTTATAAAAGGGGGACACATAGGTATCCAGGCTCTTTAAAGCATTAATAGGGATCACTTCACTGATGAAAGCATATATATATATGTATGTATGTATGTGTATATATATATGTATGTATGTATGTGTATATATATATGTATGTATGTATGTGTATATATATATATATATATATGTATGTATGTATGTGTGTATATATATATATATGTATGTATGTATGTGTGTATATATATGTATATGTATGTATGTATGTGTTATATATATATATGTATGTATGTATGTGTGTATATATATATATATGTATGTATGTATGTGTATATATATATATATGTATGTATGTATGTGTATATATATATATATATATATATATATATATGTATGTATGTGTGTGTATATATATATATATATATATATATATATATATATGTATGTATGTGTGTATGTGTGTATATGGAGATATATATATATATGTATGTATATATATGTATGTATATATGTATGTGTGTATATATGTATGTGTGTGTATATATATATATATATATATAGTTACATAGTTATGCTGGAAAAAAAAGTACATCCGCTTTCAATTCTTAGGTTTTTAGGGACATTAAAAAATAATTTTATCAGCTCTTGAAATTAGGTAAATTCAATTTCAGATGAACAACAAAAAAAATACATTCTTTGCATTTATATAGCACTTTTCTCACTACTCAAAGCACATGAGATATTACACCTTGCCATTATTTATATAACAAAAACTAAGCCAAGATGCTGAAGCAGTTTATGAAAAGTTAAGTACACTCTTACTGCTACAATAGGAGTTAAGAGGGTAAGTAGCAGCCAGGTGCTGGTAATCAAATGTCCAGATCATCAGCAAGTGTGACCACCTCTATAAAAGCAGATGTTTTGACAGTTTGCTGGTCTGGGGCATTCATGCGTGTGTTAACACAATGACAAGGAGGAAAGATATCAGCAATGATCTTAGAGAAGCCAATGTTGCTGCTCATCAATCTGGGAAGGGTTATAAGGCCATTTCCAAACAATTTGAAGTTCATCATTCTACAGTGAGAAAAATTATTCACAAGTGGAAAACATTCAGGACAGTTCATAATTTTTCCAGGAGTGGATGGCAAAATAAATTCACTGCAAGGTCAGACCATTCAGTGCTTAGAGAAACTGTTAAAAAAAAAAAAACAAATTTCAGACTCTACAGGCCACAGCATGTAAAATGTTAAAGTTCATGACAGTACAATTAGAAAAGGACTGAATAAGTATGGCTTGTTTGGAATCGTTGCCAAGAGAAAGTCTCTTCTCTCTAAAAAGAACATGGTAGCATGGTTTAGGTTTGCAAAGTTGCATCTGAACCAACCACAAGATTTTTGGAACAGACAAGACCAAAGTGGAGATGTTTGACTGTAATATACAACACCACATTTGGTGAAAAGCAAACGCAGTATATCAGCGCAAACACTTCATACTAATTGTCGGCCACAGTGGTGGAGGGGTGATTTGGGCTTGTTTTACAGCCACAGGACCTGGGCACCTCGCAGTCATTGACTCGACCACGAACTCCTCAGTATACTAAAGTGTTCTAGAGTTAAATGTGAGGCCATCTGTCCAACAGCTAAAGTTTAAACGAAATTGGGCATACAGTAGGGCAGTGCCCAAGCACACCAGCAAATCTACAACAGAATGGCTGAAAAAGAAAATAATCAAGGTGTTGCAATGGCCCAGTCAAAGTCCAGACCTCAACCCGATTGAAATGCAGTGGCAGGACTCTAAGAGAGCTATGCATATATGAATGTCCGCAAACCTTAATGAACTAAAGAACATTGTAAATATGAGTGGGCCAAAATTCCTCCACAATGATGTGCGAGACTGATAAAGTCATACAGAAGATAATTACTTCTAGTTAATAATTAATTAACTACAAGTTATTGTTGCTAAAGGTGGTCCTGCAAGCTATTGAATCATGGGGTGTACTTAGTTTTTCACACTATTCACATTATTTTGTAAAATAATGACACAGTGGAATCTGTTGTGTGTTGCTTAACACCTGAGATTAAATTTAAATAATTTTAGAACCTGGTAAGGGCCAGATGTTTTTTATGTCCTGATACGTAAAACCATAGAACTGTAGGAAGGTGTACTTTCTTTTTCACATGCAGATTATAGCAAAATCATAGAATAACAAAGCATAGTAACTGACAATTACGAACACATAATCACCTACAGCCTTACAGGGCCTTACAGGACAGACTTTGTCCCTGGTTGTGTGGTGGGGTGGATTCTCTACTTTTTCACCATCCACACTCCTATCTCACCACCTACTTTGCTATTTCTCCAGACTCATTGTCTGTGTGGTGTTTACCATCTCTGTCCCCCCTCTTTCTCATCCTGAAAGGCTTACTCTTATTCAGTAGCACGTAGGTTTGTTCCATTTTTGCCCCACAAGACCCCTTGAACTGGTGGTACAATGACATACATGTTTTTAGTGACAAGCTCAGATTTCTTCAATAAAGCCAATGTGAGAATTGAAACCACAAATTATTAGGTGTTTGAATTAAACAACTTAGCCACTAGATCATGATGTCATGTACTGAAGACAGCATTCCCCTTTTCTTATATTAGAGGCAATCTCCTTACTGTGTCATAAGACATTATTGCACAGCTTAGCCTAAAAAGTGCAAGGCCATCTTAACTCTTCTCATAGTCGATTTGAACTCTCTTGATTTTACAAATGAAGGGCAACATTTTGCTCTGAACTCTTCTTGTGTGTCCAAGTGTGCTGTTTTAGATTGATAGTCAATTTTGGGTCTTCTCCTTGCCCATGTTTTATTCTGTGTTCACTGTTTGTCATAGCAGAGCACCATTTAGATGCTCCTTTTCATCTGAACTAATGTAGACTTTAGACCATTGTGTGTGTGTTTAATTGAATAATATCATTCATAAAGGAGGGATGAACAAAAGGTAAACAATAACTATCTACATAAACAGGAAGCTAATGAAACCTCCATGAGCCTCACTAGAATGACTTTTGCCCAGTTATCCAGTAAGTTCACAACCCTCATTTTTCTCGCAACAAATCAGGTCTGTCTTTCCCTAACTCTGGTCTACTTTCCTGCCTGCTATTTAGCATTCACCTAGCTGAAGAGTCATTAAGCCCCTAGGTAAGAGTGCCCTCCAGTGGTCCTTTAGAACATTTAGTGCTGATATCCTAGGTAGCCTCTAGGACAGCAGGGCTACACTTAATATAGATGGGTAACTTCTTATTGCCCTCTGAATGTCCCCCACCATGAGTTTACTCTCTCAGGGGATTCATTACGGTTGACATGTGATGGGTTGTCTGCCATCAGCGCATAGCTACTGGTCTCTGGATGAGCTTAGGTCATGCCCTCTGATAACTTGGGACAAACTTGTGTGTACCTACACTGATTCTGATGGCATGAATCACAATGATAGATTACGTTTTTCTCACCTGTTTATCATGGTGGGCAGTGGATTTTCTCTTACTCAAATCTCTGACAAGGCTTACTCCTGTCGATCACCAAACAAGTGCAATGTTTACTCCTGCCAAGGCACTACTTTGCTTCCATCTCCGTGATGCTGACATGTTTCTCAGTAAATATGTGTCAGATACTTCAGGTAATCACTAGGCAAAATATGGGTTGTTTACAGTCCGTCTATTTTGCATTCCCTGTATGCAGTGTTGTGCCCAGCACAGTTACACTGGGCACCTTGTAATATAGGAGTGTGACTCACAGTTCCAGCAGACACGGAAAGCCACAGACATACGGCTCAGGTGGGATGTCCAAACCCCCCCCAGAGCAGGAGTGACTGTTAAAGTGGTTAGGGGAGTCATCTGTGAGTGTAAATTAAGTAGGTCTTTCATTTTTATTCTTCTGAATAGGCAAGGTCATTGGACCTTGAACATACACAGAATGTGTGTGTAAGCTGGATCTGCTATTGAAACTCATCTCCATACATGACAAACAGGAGCCCGTGTGCAGTCCAGCAGGAAATAGACATAAAGGTGTTTCCTGATTTAAATGAAAACTAGACAGATTTAAAAATCCAGTTCCTGGTGTATATTTGGAAACTTTTGGGCGCTGTCATCCTGAGCACAGCAGGATCATAAGAATCTTAAAGGGAGGAATACCACCACTTGAACCTGCATCCCATCTCTACTGTGTGACCCAGCAATGCAACACATTTGTCCAGTTTTGTTAACTTGGCATTGTAACTAGAGTTACTTATGACTAAAAAGAAAATATCCCACGTATCCCCTTTTCATTCTTTTTTTGAATACACAGTTTCCATCCTTGATGGGACAGCAGTCCAGCACGGGTACATTAATTTAGAGTATCACACAGATTTTAGGAAAGTAACTAGACAAAACAGAAGATTAGAGGAGAATATTCAACCTCAGTGCAGGCAACGACTGAACTGGGATTTGAATACTAGTTCTTAGATCTATGAGACAGCAGCACTAACCACTGTGTCACTAATGTGAAAAGTCTTTTTTTTTTTTAAACCATCAGTGTATCCTTCCATCAATCAGGATGTCTCAATACTAATGTCATGCTGTACCACCAGTGGAGATTTAGAAACATCCAAGGAGAATGTGCGCCTCTGAATATTTCAACCCTGGATGGAAACAGAACCTGGGGCCTTGTCAGTCCAGCTTTTCCATGGGCATTTCTTCCCTGGCCAGGGTGTTGGTAATAGATGGCTACTGCTTACAGCAGTCCTGCATTTAGACGATAACACCCTGAGCAGGATAAGAACTGTCATTATTCTCATTTGGTGTCTGTTGAGAAGAACTTGGTTAAAATGGGAAGTGTACACTCCAGACACAAAACTCCCAGTGTTATGGTTTTCAGAGTTCTGTTGTAAAAGTTCTCATATTTGAAATTTTTTGACATATGTTTCATTTTCAAATGTTAATTTTTATTTTCCTTACCATTTTTTCATTTAATGCAGTCACTGCAATTTGTCTCCTCTGTTGTTAAAAAGGGCAGCTCTGTTGCCACCACTTGACCCTTTGAAGATGTATCATGTAATGTCATCTTAAGGAGAGTATTTAAAATGGTGGCATGCTGTATCTAGAATCTGAAACTTTCAAATCTAAACAAAACTCTTCATGGAGTTACCTAGAACTAGGGAGTCAGAACTTTGCACAACTTTTAAGTATGGCTTTTTGTGTTTTGATTTTGGTTTCTCAGTTCTTTTTGATCCCTTGATCTTAACCTTTTCTTTAATTCTGGCCACGCGTTGCCTTATGTCTTCTTATTATTTACTCACTCTTTTCCCTCTGCTATTTCCAATCTTCCAAAATTCCAAATTTGCTCAGCCACTAAGCTTCAGCTTTACATCCTCCCAGTACATTGCGCTACATTAAAACTTTGTTTTTTTTTTTTGTTTTTTGTTTTTTTTTTGCCTTTCAGTTAATGTGACAGTCTCAGGGAAGCAGCACTTACTTGGACTCTACGACACAGCAGGACAGGTAGGAAAACTGCACTGGTAACCCTCACATTTTGAGCTCCTCAGCAGTCAAAAGTGACACCACAGGCCGTCTTTCAGAAAGTACAAGGGTAAAAGCAAGCGTCTTTTTAATGGGGATGTGCTGAGCAGGCCTGGGGCAAGGTGACTTTGTAGTGAAGTCAGTGGACTAAGTGGAGCCAATAGCTAGTTTGAATCTTGAAAAATTGATTTGATTGTTCTTTCTCTTTGAAAACTAAAAAACTGGCTGCCTGTGGGGACTTTTGTTTATTTGCTTACTGGCTCTGGGTTCACATTCAACCTTGCTGTGTGAGGAGGTGAAACAGAGATGGTTGTGACCTTACTGATTTTTTTGACGGTCACTAATGGCAGCTTGTCCAGAATAACACAGGACTGGGCAAGTGTAGTAGGGAACATCGAGACTGAGGGTGGGAAGGAGAAAGAGTGCCTGCCACTGTGAAGTAAGATACCCTCACAGTTTCAGTAGGAGTCAGAAGCCCTACTTACTTGTTTGGGAGAGGGGAATTCCCTTTAGCTCAGCTGGGTAAGCAGCTGCTCCTGACTGAGAGGCCCACGGTTCATGTTGGCCTTTTTATGTGAGACCATGAAGTGGAAAGGGATAGGGACCTCAATGTTGTTTGTTTTTTTTTTTTTGAAAGTGACAGTTGTCTTTCCATTTTGATCCCCCAAAACTCTCCCCCTTCAACCCCCAGTTTACTCAAACCACCTTTCATATTTTGTTAGCTTGAAGCTTGTTCCTTATTTGGAATCCTTACAAGTGTAAATTTACAGGGCCCATGGCCTCCATTTTTGTTGTTGGCAAAACCAAAAAATAGTGCCAGCACTGTAGGTCTAGGTGTTATTTTTCAACATGTGTGTTAGTAATTTACACAAAATCAAAAGAATTAAATTTGATAAAAATGAGACTTTAGTGTATGAATTCCTGACAAAGTCCATCCATTTGTTAATCTCATCTCATTTCTTATCCACTTTTCCTCATGAGGGTTGTGTTGGCAGCAGGCCAAGCAGGTCACCCCACACTCTCCTGGCCCCAGCTACACATTTTTGCTGTTCCTGGGGAATTCCCAGACATTCCCAATCAGTGAAGTGATGTCTTCCTTTCACCATGTCCTGGGTCTGCTGCAGGTTCTCTGCCCATTGGGATGCTTGAAGAGCAGCTCTAGGGGGAAGACATCCTTACAAAATGTCGAAAGCACCTAAACTTACTCCAATCGATCAGGAGAAGCAGCAACTCTACTTTGAGGCTCTTCTGGGCTTCTCGTGCTATCATGGAGTGTTAGCCTGGCCACACTGTGACGAATTCTAGTTTCTGGTACTTGTACTTGCATTCTGTATGTGTATAATACAATGTAGAGTCACAGTGACTCCGCGCCTATGCTGGCAACATCAAGTACACCCAAACCTGAACAGACTGTCAATCTATTTGAAGCATTTATTTAATACAAACACCAAATCCAGTCTCCTTTTTTTAACAATGAAGCATAGGAAGCACACCTGCTTTTTTCAATTTGGCCTGGTGCTAAGCTTCAACATAACTTTCATCCTTAATGAGATAGCATATATAGTCATTTGCAAAATAAAACAGTATTGCTAATTTTTCACTAACACCAGGATAAGGTAAGAACTCTAAGACAATGGCATACACTTTGCAATTTTTAAAACTTGTAGTCGAGCAACTTGCTCCCATTACACAAGAGAGATGCTGGTCATACATGTGCTGAAACTGTACAAGCACTGTCCAATTGGCTTGCCAAGATGTGGGTGCTCAGACCATACATGTAAATGGCCCTGATGGACAGGTTTACCCATTGACATTTCACAATTAAGCTTCACACATTCAAAAACAACATTGCAACAGACTTCTAAAAATGTCAACAAAGAAAACAGATGAGTTGCTGAATCTTGCTGAATTGTGCTGTGAAACTACAAAGAATAGAAAAAGGCGTAACTGGATACGTGGATGATTGAGACGGCGTAGGTAATGCGGTCTGTCTATTTTACAGAGATAAGTGGAGGCATAATCTATGTGATTTACTGCTGTCTGTGTTTATTTTGGGTCTAATGTTTCCTAAGATACTTTTGTCATTGGCCATCTAGCTGTATGTGTGTTGCTGTATTTTAGTTAGCCTTTTGAAATCAAAAGGGAGAAAATGAGCATGGCAACGGTAATATCCAATGTGCAATGTCCAGCTACTATACTCTCTGTGTCATGTCTATTGTGATTATTGTTGCCAAGTGCACACACACCCGGGATGCTGCACAAGGAATTGTGGGAAATTAGATGGCCACATTGCAAAACTAGTTTGCTTTTATAATACAGTGGGTAACTTATGTTGTATATTATTTGAAGTTGGAAAAAAAAATCTAATTCTTGCTTTGAAAGTGTAACAACAACAACAACATTTATTTATATAGCACATTTTCATACAAACAGTAGCTCAAAGTGCTTTACATATTAAAGAATAGAAAAATGAAAGACATAATTATAAAAAATAAATCAACATTAACATCGAATAAGAGTAAGGTTCAATGGCCAGGGGGGACAGAAAAAACAAAAAAACTCCAGACGGCTGGAGAAAAAATAGTGTATCCAAAACTTTTTTAAAAAACATGGCAAGGCTTAATTAAAACAAATTAGAACAAACATTCAACTATCCATCCATCCATTATCCAACCCGCTATATCCTAACACAGGGTCACGGGGTTCTGCTGGAGCCAATCCCAGCCAACACAAGGCGTAAGGCAGGAACAAACCCCAGGCAGGGGCGCCAGCCCACCGCAGAACATCCAGCTAGCTGAATGAAATTTCTGACATGATAGAAATTCTTCCAATGATACGATAGCACAGTGGTAAGATGCAATCGGGCATCGTGAATTCTCTAATAATGCAGGTGAAACTATGGCAGATGTTGCTGAAATTCAGGCTGATTCAGAAAATCAATCAGCGACTGCAAAGCTATCTGAAAATCGTGCCAAAACTGTACAGTGTGTGCCCGTCTTAATGAAGGCTGTACATGTACATTGATTACATCAAACATACAGTATCGTGGCAAACATCTGAATACATACCTACATCGTAGACAGGGCCGGATTTAGACTTGATAAGGCCCTAAGCTATTTGAGACATGGGGCCCTTTATAAGTCCAGATATTCTATGTAAGTGCCAAATATGATTTGTTTTGGGGGCCCTAAGCTATAGCTTGTGTAGCTTATACGTAAATCCTGCACTGATCGTAGATAAGGGAGAATTTCCTGATGTGCCAATATATTTTTCTGCTCTTGTTTCTGGTCGCTGTTTTTCCAAAGTTAAGCTTCTTCCTGCTACTTGTCAGCATTCTGGATTAGAGTTTGCAAGTCCATTTGGAAGCTGTGGATGGCATGTGTTTCTACACGACGATATGCGCGTTACTACATTTTGCATAAAAGCGAGTACAGTACTTGCACTTGCAGACAGAAACGTGCGTTTAAAAAAGGCGCGCAGATGTTTCCAGTCAAAGCTTGTTACCTGCCCGAGGCCATGGGCTGCAACCAATCAGTGATAGCGACGTCACAAGAACGGCCGTTCTCATCGGTGTACTGAGCAAGAAGCAAACAAGGTATGAAATTTAACATTTGGAGTCTCGAACCTCAAGTATATAATATTAATAATAATACTAACAATAATGATAATAAAACTGTTGGCGCTAATGGAATAGTGGAGCATATGCATCCCACACATCGGCCAGAAAACTGCGTTTTATAGAAGGTACCTAATTAGCACCTTTGAACAGTTTAATTATTGAAAGACGTTGTTGAACCTCAGTGCGCAGAAGAAGGAACCAAGACCAGCAGGTCTTAAAATATGGGTTACGAACATGTTTGAGATGATTGTGTAGTAAAATTAGCGAAGTGCTAAGCGGGAATTCTATGGCGAGTGATACACCGCCCCATCCTACTATTTATTGAGGTAGTATGCGATCAGATACGCATCTTCCAAAAAACGCCGTTAAAGCCTCAAGGAGGGGTTTCGTTTGCAAGGTCCGAAAATAGAATTAAAATTTCTCGTGACACCAACCTATAAAACAGTCAAAATAAGATGACTCACAATTAAAGACAATAGAAAGAATGGAAGAGGGGGAATGACAGACGAGCTGGTGTGGTGAAATGTGCAAACGAAAAGAACTCCTGGGGCACAAGAATGGGGCGGGTTGAACTGTATGGTCAAAGTATATTTAGTGACGCCTTACCGTTGTATGCTAAATGCAGTTTCAGTGGTCACGTAAAACGTATTGGAGCAAAGAAGATTTAACGCACAAGGACGAATTCCATCTCTTAACACCGTTTGAAAGTGATTTGATAAATTCCAATCTCCCGTTAGTCTGAAGGACGTGTTTGTTTGAACGATCGAGAGCAGTAAGAGCGACAGGGAATATCAAACCTGTTAGACGAGCAGGCATTCGTCATACTGACTGTTAACTGATTTTTTCATCAGGATTTATCTTGTCACCAGTATAAAAGTACAAATAGTGCATACATTTTCCATGAATAATTTAGCTGCACGAAGCAAAGTTTTGTATTCACTTAATTGAATTGTTAAATAAAACGGTGATATAAGCAATAATTTGTGAACTCGTTCAGAAGAACGTATTAAAGGCCGCGCTCGTTTAAAAATGAAAATGATATTTACGACAAGGTAAATAAAGGACGTTGATTATTTATTAACTCACCACATACTCCGTAATCGACGAAACGAGTACAGTGACCTACATTTCTGTGACCTAAACTCTGTGAAGTTCCTTGAGCATGGAAAAGGCGCTATATAAATAAAATGTATTATTAAGTGACCATCAATACTGCCCTTTGAAAAATCATCGTAACTTCTCTCAGCCTCAATAAGCCTTACCCAAAGCATTCACACAGGGAGTAATATACCCTAGAAATCTCCCTGTTTAAAATGATAAGTATTGTTGTATTAACAGTGTTTGATTTCCAATTTCTCATTTATTCGTGTCAGAAATGTTTGTATAGAAGGAAAAACTATGGCAGTAAACCTCTTCTTGGGTCTTAGTATGTTACCGGTTTTCTTATTTGGGTCCTAAAGAGTAAAACGTTTAAGACCCCATGGGTGCAACTGTGAGGTATGAGAGACGTGGGGGGAGTTCAAGTGTTCAGTCTTGATATGCTGCTTCGAAAGTATCTTACGTCTTTTGATTCTTAAAGGACTTTTATTTGCAAAAGGATGACCATGTCTATTATATACATATAAACTGGGCACACTAGTCATTCATGCCCAGTCTGGTCGAATAAGAAACAATAACTCATTTAAGCCTCGTCAATACTGTCGGGGTTGACTCCTACTTCCCACCCTGCGACCTTGTAGTGGGATTACGCGGATTGAAAAATAAATGGATGAATAATTTAAAGGAAAACAAGTCTCATCAAACACAGAATCACGTTTCCTAAACAAAACGCAGTTCTTGATCGCAGCCTTCATACTTGCACAGTGAAAGCACTGATGTAGGCATGTGTATTGTGGCTGTTGAAGCCCAAGAACAATATCGGGCATTATTTAACAAAGGGGGGGATTATCATGTAATGAATTGAGTCAAGAGGGTATAGGCAGTGGTGTGAGCAGCCACCCACCCGTTACGTGCAAATGGTGCTTCAGGGGCTTTGTAATCAACACGATCGCCTTTACAGAACGGCCCGAGCGTGCCCCCTGAATGTCACTAATGATGTCAGCCTAGAAGGAGATTTCATTTGCATAAATAAGACCCCCGGGTAAAGCACATGGCCTTTGCATGTGATCACGCGCCCATGGGAGAGGAAGAAAGAACCGAGGAACTCACACGCAGCACTCTTGCTGTAATTCGGTCTGCCCCATCTGTGAGGCTACAAGGACGAGGAGCCGGGCGGGACGAGGATTTGCTTAGGAATGTCCGCATCTTCCTGTGTAGAAGAGATGGCAAGATACGTGGTGCTACTGGGGCCAAAGCCAAAAGATGCAAAAGGAGAGATGAACCCTCTGCTTTTATATGGGTCAAACTTTTGCTTGCTTTACTTGACATCTCTGAGATGTTTATGAAAAACTGCAGTTGGTGTGTCAAGTACTTTTGTTGAAACACATATACACAATGCCATTGTTTTATGTTCTCTCATAGCTTTACACTCGTGTATATTCATGTTTATGAGCATATTAAAATACGTGCATGCAAGTAAATATTCGCGGATTTCTCCGTTTTATTTATTTGTTCCTCCTGTTATGTTTCTTTCCCAATGCTATACTGTAAAAGGCAGGCATAGTGGTGTGAGGCTTTGAACTTCAAACCCTGTGTTTGTGGGTTCAAATCCCGATACACTGTGTGACTATGAGCAAGTTACCTTCACCTGTCTGTGCTCCAACTGGAAAACCAAAAGAAATGTAACCAATTGTATCATAAATGTTGTAAGTAGCCTTGAATAAAGGCATCAGCTAAATAAGTAAAGGTAAATGTAATATCTTGTGCGTCCTCCATTTATGTTTGTTTCCATCTACTGTAATATCCTTTTTTTCTATTCTTTTTTCATTTTTGGCCGTACTGTCCCAGTGGATGTGTACTCTACTGTCGTAGTTGGGGGGAGGGGGTATATTTTTAAATGCTTTCCATAAACAAATTAGCAGTGGCAGAAACTAGGTGGCACTTTGGTTAGTGCTGCCACCATACAGCTCTGGGGAGGTGGGTGTAAATCTCGGCCATATGACTCTGCCCTTGACCTGATGTATTCATCTTCATGTACTCCAGTTTTATTCCCATGTCCCAAAGATGTGCAGGTTGGGTTACTAGGTGGCTCTGAATTGTCTCTTTACCACTGAGAGTGAGTGTGCATTGCAATGGACTGCTGTTCCATCCATGGTTAGTACTGACCTCACAGCTAAGAATTGCTCAATACGCTGTGGCCCCTTGAGACCCTGTAATAGAAAAGAAGCAGATTAACAACACACTGAGGAAGAAGTGGTGGGTTAACTCAACTGATTGAGGGATTTTTGAATTGGAATTAAGAGCCTCTGTGTGCCATTCGCCCAAACATATGCCTGCTTCTAGAAATGTGTATGTTTATGTTCTGATAGATTGGTTGTATGTATTCAAATAGGGTCTTGAATGTTTGCTGCTGTTATGTCATTGTTCAAGTGTACCTTTTAGAACTACAATGGGTGATGAACAATCATCATCAGCATAATAGTCATTTTCCAAACAGTGTGGAAAAATATTTATATAATGCTAGTGTTAACCACACCTATAAAATTGTGCAAAAGAGTGAATGATATTTTGCTCAAACTCCCTCACAGCAGTTTATAATACACAGTATTAAACATTGTTATTGCTCACCAGTGCTTTCTATTTCCTAATACATTTTATTTTTTATTTTGTCCAATCCAGTAACGGAATAGCAATGAAACATTGATAATTGCTAAGTAAAAATAATTGAGAATATTGTGAATATCCATCCATCTATTATCCAACCTGCTATATCCTAACTACAGGGTCATGGGGGTCTGCTGGAGCCAATCCCAGCCAACACAGGACGCAAGGCAGGAAACAAACCCCGGGCAGGGCATGCACACACACACACACACACACACACACACACAGAAACACACACCAAGCACACACTAGGGACAGTTTAGAATTGCCAATGCACCTAACCTGCATTTCTATGGACTGTGGGAGGAAACTGGAGTTCCCGGAGAAAACCCACACAGACATAGGGAGAACAAGCAAATTCCACGCAGGGAGGACCTGGGAAGCGAACCCGGGTCTCCTTACTGCGAGGCAGCAGCACTACCACTGCGTCACTTTGCCGCCTATTGTGAATATGTTTTTTTTTTTTTTCCCCCAAATTTGAGAAATAAAGCCTGTAATTTTATAGTTGGATTGCTAATCAAAGACAGTCACATGTAAAAATATATGTAAAACAAAATCTGCCTGTCTATAAAAAGTCCCCAAAATGTTTTTTTTCCAAAATACAAACGTCCTGTTCCAGCAGCTTTGGGCACCTGTTTGGATGCAGATACAACCTGAAATTTGAAAAGAAACTGAAATATTTTAAATTTCATGGATAGTTTATTTTCATAGTGGAATTCACTTAATTTACTTGATGAAAAATAAGTAGCTTAGCTGTAGTTAATAAATAGTGAATGTAAACCATGCCTTTTTATTTAATTTTTGTTTACGTAGGCTTCAGTCAGACAGACTTGAATGTGCCTTTTTCTAAAGGACCATGAGCTCATGATTTTCAATACATTTTTTTCTTTCCTTAGCTGATTATTTTTATGCATTACTAAGTTTTTCACTTTTTGTACCTGTATTATTACTCATTAAATTAATTTACAGAAACTTTTAAGTAAAATTTTAGGGTCATAGCCTTTAGCACAGCTGCTCCGAAGCTTGATCACTTCCAACTTCTTTTCATTTCATATTTTTGTACAGTTGCTGCGTTAATCTTAAGACTAATGTCACTGTAAATCCACTGGAATCTCCTATACTACATTGCTCACGCATCAGGTTATCTTGTTGGGAACCAACCCTCTTTAAGTCAACAGGAAACTTGTGTTGATTTTTTTCCTAGTTTAAATAATACAAACTTAACTTACAAGCAATGGCAGAGAGCACAGTCACATTTCTCACTCCTCCCCTCAGGCAAACAGTACAGGTACATTAGCACTCACACGAGTAGATTCAGGAACAGTCTCTATTCACAGGTCATAAGATGACTTAATGCCAAGTCATAATAACATGTTTCTGCATGCAAGGTTATTGAACAGCTAGTCGTAACACTACTGTCTGTACCTGCTCTCTTTTTATATATTGTGCATGTGTGTATATGTGTAATGTATGTATGTATATATATATAATGTGTGTGTGTGTGGTTCATTCCATTTATGTTCTTTTGTGTGCGTCTTTTTGTTGATAATGTATTACTGACACTATTCTGAGGAAGCATGCAAGTCAGAATTCCTTTGTACTATGTACAGATAACAATAAATGTGAACTTGAATTTGTCAAACATGCATTAATTCTGTTCTAAAATAAGCTGCCAGGCCTCATCTTTTGCCTTTTGTTCAGTTACCTTTTGATGTCTTAACATGCTGTGCAAGGGGAATTACAGTATCTCAAAATTGTATTTTGGTCCTTATGGCTCTCTCATCTAAGTATGGATGGTGTGTTAACTATGGTTTTAATCCAATTTTTTTTATTTTGTTGTTTTTTTTTGGAGTTAAAATGAGATTTGATTTTCTACAGTTTTACACACATTGTAGAATTGTTTCAATTCTGCTTTGCTTGTTGTGGTGTCATTTTCAGGTATAATTTTTTTAATGTGTGTTGATTGTATCTTGTAGTTCTTTTAACCAATGTGTTTGTTTTATTGTTGTATATCATAATTTTAAATTTATTTCTGCTTTTCTTGAGCATTATGAGTGTATATATGTATTTCTGTTTTCATAACTGTGCAGCTCAAATAACTCCCATCACACAGCATACTGTATTAGGAAGTTAGGAAGGAAATAAATAAATAATGATAAAAAAAAAATTCTGGATCTGAGAATTTCTGTACACAGAGGAGCATCATGGTAGCACAGCACTATGCACTGATTTCCGTTTTACACTTCCCAGGTCCAGGACCCACGTTCAGACCCAGTGGCTGTCTGTGTGGAGCTTTTGTTTTCATCCTTTGTTCACGTAGGGTTTTCTCAAGGGACATCAGGCTGTCAGTGCGTCTGTGAGTAAGCTCTGCCATGGACTGGTGTTTACACATACAGTATCACCGTCAGGTTCAGGTGTGGCTCTCTAGAGCATTGTAATGAAAAAAGGTTTAGAAAGTGGATGGTATACATTTTCACAATATGTGACGTTTTGTGTTCTAACTGTACTTTATCAGCAAATGTGTAGAGTGCCCAGACCTTGTCAATGGGAAGTGTGCGACATAAAAATAAAGTGAATTTTCATTTTAACCAGAGGGGTGGCACAGAACAGCAGCTAATAGACTAAATTAAGAATGTTGAAAGATAACTTTAAACTTTTTATGAAACTATTAGTTCCTTCACATATTAATGAAATACCAATGACCATCAGTCCCATTTAGTAGAACAGTATGTCCAATGCTAGTGACTGGGAGCTATACTTCTTAGTTGTGCACATTGTTAATGACACTTTACATAAAAAAAGAAAGTGAAAAAAACTAAAAGTGTATGTTTTGTGTTAGGGTAAAATGAATCAAACAGCAATACAGTAGTTCTTCTAAGAGTAGATTTCTGTGTAAACAGAGAATTTCCATAAGTTTCTATTGCATGGAACTTGATTTGGTGAAGCTCATAGAAATACTAGACTGAATGATACAAACACATGCCAAAAGGGCAACAGTAATTCATATTCTGCAATGGTCCCCAAACTAGCCACCCAACACAAACAAACTGACATATGTATCAGATTAGTGTAGATACTTATTAAGGTCAAGAAGTTAAGTTCATGCATCTCACTGCTTGTGGATGTAGACTTTTATAAAACAAGGTTGTCCAAGACTTAGCCTTGAGAGAGTACAGACTAGTCAGCGGGTTGCAGTGGCTCACATCAAGTCTTAATGGTTTTACATGTCTGTCTGCAAAAGTAAAGTGAATCCACAATGGGGAGGCGAGAACCAGAGATTTTAAAAGCAGAGACATTGCTATCTTGAGAAGGTCAATACCTTTTTAATAATGGACCTGTACAATATTTAGTGAAAAGCTATAACCCGTGGGAGCAGTGATGCAATGTAGTTGCTTATTATTCTTTTTAAAAATAATTGTGAAATAAGGCAGCAAGGCAGGATCGTGTTCAAAAGTCCTGAGCTGAAAGCCTGGTGTGTTCACTGTAGAGTTTGCAAGTTGTCCAGGTAACTCAAATACGTCTCTGTCAGGTTTAGTGGGGATGTGTGTAGTAGTAATGAATGTTGGTTTTGTGTCTAGTGCCGGGCCGTCCAGGTTAGGCGGTAACCATTGTGTACCAGGCTATACAAATAAGTAAGCTGAAAATTAATGCATGAAATCAACAGTGTACATAAGATCACGTAAAATGGTAATCGTTACACAGTGAAAGCCCACTTAGTTTGCCAACTGCATGCGTACCTCTCATATTTAACTACTCAGACATTTTTAGCAACAATAAATGTAGCGTTACTGTCACATTTTACAATGTTGTCACACAAGGAACTGTCTATCAGAGAAACTCTCTATCACTTTGTGTCCCATGCATGCCTTATCTAAACATGCTATTTGTAGAACTGTGGGTTGATTGTTCTAAAAAACCTGTCAATGAATTAACCCTTATTTTAATGCCAATTACATGAAATTTAATTAGGTAATACAACTAAATTAAAACCAAAATACAAACTTTAAGCAAGAGTATGAAGTTGTTAGGCATATTCACCACACAAAGCTTTTTTTTGGCATTATAAAGGTCCTAATTGACCTTAAAACTCATATAGTAATACAATGTGAACACATTTTCAGAAATACTGTTAGACAATAGGAGGAACAAGAAAAAATAAGCTCACAGAGCCACACTGGAGTTTCCTTCAGGAAATAACCTGTAACATCCCTTTCCGGTAACATGTGGCACCTGATTTTACCCCACTTCACTCCTCACCTCTATTCCATTGCATCCTTTCGTTAAACCCTAATTCTTTTTTTTATCCTTTTTCTAATACAGGAAGACTATAACCAACTGAGGCCACTTTCCTACCCCAACACAGATGTGTTCCTAATCTGCTTTTCTGTGGTAAATCCTGCCTCCTACCACAATGTCCAGGAGGAGTGGGTCCCTGAGCTGCGGGCCTGCATGCCGCATGTGCCTTATATTCTGATTGGAACTCAGGTATTGTGCCTGCTGCATATCCTCTCATTCAACTTCTGGTTGCTGGTGCCCGTCATTCTCTTTAGCAGGATGACAGACCTCTTGTTAAGTCTGAGACTGAAAGACAGGCATGCTGTAGTTTTCCTTTTTCAAGTGGGTTTCATGACCTGATGAAATGTTAGACTGTTCAATTTTGTATTGACTGGTCTTTAGGAGCTTGTATGGTGGCACAGTGGTCTCACCGCTCCAGAGTCTTGATTCTAAGTCCTGGCTCAGTCACAGTCTGTGGGAAGTTTGAAAATTCTCTATGCGGGTTTTCCTCCCACATCTCAAAAGCATACATGTTAAGTCAATTGGCCAAGAATGTGCCAGTGTGCCTTGCAGTGATCGGGTTGGGTGCCCTGTCCAGGGCTGCCTCCTGCATTTAGGCTATGGTCCCTGTAAGCCTGGCCTGGAGTAACCAAGTTGAATAACAGATAGATGGATAGTGCTTAGTTTTTTAGTACCATGCATTACTGTTGAATTAATATTTATCACTCTGAAAGCAGGCATGAATTAAATTCTTTTGGGAATAAAATGCAAGTAATGATGAATAAACATTATGATTTAATATGGCATATTTCAGCAACAATTAGGGCATAATAAAGTTAGATCAAAGGATTTTTTTTTTCTCATTCATCAAATAAAGAACATATCCCATTTTGTTTTTCTTTTACTGTGCATAGATCGATCTGCGAGATGATCCGAAGACTTTAACTCGGCTGCTTTATATGAAGGAAAAACCCTTGACATATGAGCAGGGAATCAAACTAGCCAAAGAGGTGAGTGATCTGTTTGATTGCAACCTCAGCTTGGGCCCTTCTTTAGCAAGTGATCCTTTGATCCTTTGTGAATGGAAATCTAAGTCGTAACAAATCATATCAAAGTGTGTTGATGGTTATTAGCAGAGTGCCACAATTACAAGAGCCGCATATAATCATGGAGATTTTCAGCAAAGCTCTTTTTCTGGAGTTCTCCCTCTGTACGAAAACTTGGAATAAAATGTCAGTCATGTCAAATGTTCTGCTTCAAACTCCAGTATTTTGTCTGACTGAAGTCTTGTGTGCATGTTTTTTAGCTCTCAGATGTACATTTTTGCAATACCATGTAATATGGAAAAGGATGGACTGTTTCGATAGCCATGCTGGCTGATTGGAATGGTTACTGAACTCTTCGTGGAAAGCAGAATGCTTAGAGAGGCGTGAGTAGATGATGATTTATCGTGGCTAGTAAAACATCAAACTTTGAGAGCACCTCCATTTTTATTTTGAGAGCTAGGACGTCATTAGCCAAATAAACCATGCTGCAAACAAAAGATCTCCTTTGTTACTGTATTACATTCTGAACCCACAGTTAGTTTATTTATTTGCCTACGAAGACAGTTTTATGCAGTATTCATTCAAGCTCTTTTCTGTTCTCTTAGGTGCAGCTGTTTTCTAAAAGGTTTCCAATTAGAAAGAAAGCAGTTTTATATTTAGTGTTGTCACAAACCTCATGTACTTAAGGGGAGGTAAACCCCACCTCATTGTTTTCATAATGAGGTTTTATGTGCACTGGACAAGCAGTGCGTTGTAATTCTTATTTGCTGGATTATGCAAAGAAATATAAAACAAAAAAAATGTAGAAGGTGCCATGTAGAAGCAAATGACTTTGAATCTCAGAATGAAATTAAGCAGCAACTACACACCATCTAGCAGGTCAGTTTTCTGTTTTTTCACGTTCTGATATAGCTGACAAACTTTATACTGACTAAGCAGCATTGTTTCTGGTTTGGTGTAAATTTCATTTAACATTTATCAGATGGAAAGCAAGATGATGTAATTTTATGTACATTGGGCATAATTTGAAAATGCAAACTTAATGATAAAAGGCTATTGGAGATTGATATGCATGGATCGCCACAAGAGGGCATTGTAACTTAAGGAAAAGCTGGAGCAGCCTACTCCAATTCTGGAAAAAAAGAGAACATCTTAAACATTTCTGGGCCAGGGATTACAAGCACCAGTTTGTTTGACAATTGTCCCTGTGCCAGCATGTCAGGCAGAGGCAGTTAAAAGGAAAGTTCACTGTTTTGTTAAACTTACCAGAGCCTCTGTCAGTGCCCAAGCCATTGTTAGATCTGTTGCTTGTACAATGAGATAAACTTTGATGCACACAGTATAAACAGTTTCCCCTCAAGCTGCTTTCCACAGAAACTCATTTCAGCCTGGAACACACCCTGAGCTCTCCTGTGGCTACAGCAGTCTTTGGAAATAAAATGCCAGAACAAACTATTTTAGTAACTCTAGTTTGATATGTTTTTGTTTTTTGCATTTAGAAATGTATTAAGTAAAACAATACTAAATATGGTTCAATATCATTGTTATGTAACAGATTTAATATAGTTACAACACAAGAAACGTTAGAGCAGTGAGTACATAGGAATATTCAGAAATGTTTAGTTTAATATATAATAGATATGCTGAATATCTTTTGCAGTGCGTGGTCTAGTATGGAGGTTTTATCTGACAGTGATGAACATTTTATACATTAGTGCTCCGTTTCTTCTGTTCCACAGTGAAGACCAATAGGTTTAGACTTAACTAGATAGATTTGAGATCATAAGTAGTCTCTTTTTTGCTCAGTGCTGGCTTAGGCTTCAAAACCCCTAAACTTATAAAATGAACAAAATAGTTTTGTTAAAAATTGATTTTTTTCTATTTTATTGGCTGCAGATAATTGTTTCAGTTTTTCATTATGCAAATTGGGTCACATATAATTATCATGGTGGGAGAAAAACTCATTCATCCATTTTTTAGTTCAGGCTTGTGAAGAATTGGTGCAAGGCAAAGACTGATCTGAGGCAGTAGACCTTCCTCTCACCAAGTACAGTAATTCACCCGTCTAAATTCAGTGTCACTGATTCGCAAGTTCACCCAACACACACTTTTTTACCCAGACATGGGAAGAATGTGCAAGCTCATCATAGATCTTGCTTGGGCGGCAGTATGAACTTACTGTAAGTTTTGATACAAACTACACTTTGGTGGGTGCACAGTGGTGAGGGAGTCAGGGTCAGGGGCTGTAAGGCAGGCAGGCAGTGGGACCAGATTCTGTTTGTGTCTGGAACTTCCATGGCAACTGTGAGTGACGTGTCATCAACTATGTGACAAACTTGGTGGCGTTTTTCAGACTCAGAATTTTGCAAGAAAGGAAATGTTCATCTGACAAAGAATGAGAAAGAAAAAAAACTTCCACGACAATCTTGCCATAAAGTTCACTGTGGCACATGTTTCAAAAGTTTTTGGAGCAATATTAAGAGTTTATAGACCATAAAGAAGGGTCCTCAATCCCGAAGGTGCAATCAACATTTATTTATATAGCACATATTCATACAAAAAAGTGTAGCTCAAAGTGCTTTACAAAATGAATAGAAAAATAGAAGACACAATAAAAAATAAACATAAGTCAACATTAACATAGAATAAGTAAGGTCCGATGGCCAGGGTGGACAGAAGAAAAAAAAGCTCGAAAAAAAAAATAACATGACAGTCTCAGCTGTTTTCAGTTAGCCCTCGTATATTAAGTGGGTTAAGTGCCCTGTACGTGGTCTTGACAGGTTTTGAGACATGACTCAGTAACCTGTTCCACATTCAGAAGAGGAAGTGGTTCCAAATTGACTTGTATTGAATCTGCTTCAAACTGCCACATGGAGCTTTCATTTTTAATTTTAGTTGCCCAGCATTTCAGTTAGGGTGCAGTATCCTATCCTATATCGTACAATACCCACCATCCCTGAAACAAAAAAAAGACTTAAAATGTATAAAATATCCTACTAGCACAGCACATAACACACCCAGTGCAATTAAAAAAAACAAACCACCTCAGTTAATGCAGGAATCGCAGCTTCCCCTTGTACGTAGATATGCTGCCATGTCATGGTTGGAAATCCAAATGTTGTTGGTTGTCTGTTCTGGTGAAATGCGTAAAGGCCGTCGGACAATATCTGAAGAGATGCACTTGAATTTTTGGAAACTCCCACCTATAGCAGGTTTCTTCAGACATTTCTCATGTTAATTTTGGTGCATGCATCTTAAGGGCTTTTAGCTGCAAGAGTCAAGGGGTATGTTATTTGAGGATGAGCAGATTAAATTTGAAAAAGCACTCCAACTCTTCCATCTTGTGTGATGCTGCTGACCAATGTTACCTTTTACAAAATATCCTGACATTTGGTGACATTGTTTATCTCACAAATTTCAAAACATTCTGGACAGTTCAGGTATTTTTTGTCATTTGTATTCTTAAACAACATGTTTTTTTTTAATTCTTTTGCATTACCTGATGGGGGAAAATGCCAAAGCAGAATGGTGCAGCTTCAACAGGAATGGCTTCCTTCTGATAAGTAGACATAATAATGAACTGGAATGCCAACAATGAATTTGATTCTCTCTCTTTCTCTCTCTCTACCTGCTGTCCTGGTCGTGAAGAGGATGACTCTGTTTGAAGACTTTTGAACCTTTTATTGGTCCAACATGAAGTAATTGCCATATCCAGAAATATCTTCTGTCAAGTTTCCTTTGGGATTCCCTCCATTAGTCATTTTTCTCTCCCTTTTTTTTGCTGGCTATAACTGAGCATGAGCCATGCAGCTTTGTTATTCCACCTGTTAATTGGGCTGGGACGGAGTGGGAGGTGGGAGATGGATGTTTGATTTGAAGAAAGCATATCCAATACTTGGTAACCCTTCAGTCCACCCCTGCATGTACTCTTCCAATTTGGTATGTCTGCAAAGACTGGCGACTGATGACTCTTATTTCCTGTCTCTCCTTTTCAGATTGGAGCCCAGTGCTATTTGGAGTGCTCAGCTCTCACCCAGAAAGGCCTTAAGACTGTGTTTGATGAAGCCATCTTGACTATTTTTAGCCCTAAGAAAAAGAAGCAGCGCTGTTTGTGTTGCCATAGATGTTGTACCCTAGTATGAATACTTGTGTTGCCTTAGATTTTGCATCATTTTATAGTACGAGTACCGCTGTGCTGGAAGGGGACGACTGAAGGATAACTGAGGACTGGGAACCAGAACTTCCCAAAATCAATCAAATCACAGGAATCCTCCTTTGATTCTTTAATGCTCCTTCTGGTAAGAGATTTTTACATGCACAAGAACCCCTGGTGCCCCACCAATGAAGCCTAAAAGAGATTATGGCTCAACCATCAGCCTTCTTGCTTCTAATATTTGTGGCCTTGTTGTATGTGTGAAGCTGCCTGTGGATAAAATGAAGGAATCAGTTTAAGACATTTTATTGTATTCTAATGAGTAGCACTGTCTGTGGGCTTCATCGACACAGAGTGGACAGCCTGGCATTTCCTGAGCGTTCCTTTTGAGTCCCTTTAAAGCCTTTAGGGATTAATTAAAAGTTCCTAAATAGAGAATTCACAGTGAAACACCTTTACTTTGCATCATAAGATGTTCATTGTGCATTTAGTGCTATCCAAATGAAACAAGGAAAAATCCTCCTTGGAGTAAAGTTCAAGCTGAAGTGAGCCTATTCTACAGATATCATTTGACTTATCCACCAGTCTTCAGAGTGAACTGTATTCAGGACAGCTACCTTTTTTAGCATTATTTTTCAAAAACCTCTTACTTAAAGGTTGGACATTCCACTTTTTCAAATTCCAGCACTACATTGTGTATTAACGTGGCCATATACCACATAGTGGGGGAATGGGAGAGTCTGTGCAGGCCTGAGGCCTAAGTGTGTGTTTCTCTGATGTAATGGATAGCGTCTCAGCGGAAATGGGCTTCTGTTTCATACGAAAACTTTAAATACCCATGAGGCTAAAAACTTGATTTTCATTTTCTGTACAGGCCAATTGTAGCAATACTTTAATGCTTTTTTTTTTATATTTTTATTGTTCTTGAAATTTTAAAAGTTGGTATTTAAAACATTGGTGGTTCACATGTATAATATGGGCCCTCCTTTACGCAAGGCATGGTTGAATGTTGCCTGTGCTTATCTTGGTGTACGGTTTAGGTTGTCAGACAGCAGCCCTTAGCTGTTAAAGAAGAGCTTCTCTGAATATTGTTTGGTTGGTTTGCCCTTTTAAGTTTTAATATGCCAGTCGAAGCCCTGGCATATACAGTATGTCAGTGTTTTTGGTTGGTAGAAAGTGCCACTTCTGAAAGTGTGTTTTTTTAATATTTGATATATTAATCAGTGAGCAGTACAATATTTTATATATGACAATTTAAAAAAAAAAAAAGAACAAAAACAGAACCACATGTATCTATTTTTATACAATTTTTTAACATCACTATGAAAAGAATTACACTTTTGGTGACATTTATTTTTTGCACAAAAAAAAAAAATCTCTCTAATTCTACACAGAGAGTCGCCTAAATGATCTGCTCTGTATATTTTGCCGGTGACGCCTTAATAATGCAGAATAATACTTGTGTACCTTCATAGGGAGTAGGATATAATATTACCCCTCAACTCCCCGTCTGTCCTGTTGACCATCACTTTGTAGTTTAGGTAGTGGGTACAGATGCACACAGCACTGAAGGTCTCTTCATGACTGATTAAACACCAAACCAGTGTACCTTAAGTACTGCTGTTGACAAGGTCTTGTCGGCGTCCACAAGTGTACGAGCCAGTTCTGTGACACAGGACTTTAACAGAAAAAAAGAAATGAATTGCTTTGAAGAAGAGGATGGATTTTTTTTGGGGTTAAATTTTCCTTCTCACTAATAATAAAATACATTGCTTACTTATTCTGTGCTTGGATTTATGTAATGCCAAGAAGTCCATTCTGCCTTTTAGTGGTAATGCATCAATAAATATTTTTTAAAAAACATTGCTTGTGACTCATTCAGGTTTATACAATAGTGAAAGGTAAATTAAGTTTTGTGGTGACGTATGTGTGGAAGGACAAAAACAAACATTGTAAAGCAAAAATCACTTTTATATTGTGCCTTTGACAAGTGCTTCATTGTTAACCCGTCAATGCTCCAGTTATCACGTGGCTCGCTTCGTGTCCTACTGTGTGGTAATACAGCTGACCACGCTGTGCTTTCTCTGTGTACAGCATTGATTACTTGATAAAATGTTTTGCTTTTTTCCACTGAAATTTTGACTTTAAAAATTGACTGGAAATGCTTAAAAACAGAACAAATTTCTTTTGAATATAACATTTCTGACATGAAAAGTGATTTTTTTTTTTAAAGTAGTTAAAGCAAACAATGTTAAAATTAAATTACTTTTAGTGTTTTCGTAGCTTAGATTGTTTTGGAAAATTGTAATGTTAAATAAATGGTAGAGTGCAGTAGGCATGTGCTTAGCTATCCATGAGAAAATTGTTGCCTCAACTAAAGAGCAGAATCCAGACAACCAAACTTATTGCTGATCATTAAGAGTACTTTGTACATCTGTACATCATTTAAGCAAAAGTATCAATATGACGACGAAAAAGGAATAATGTGACTTTCAGCAGTACAATTTATCAAAACAATTATAAAACAACAAACACACATGCAACAGTGTAATTCTGTAAGGCTTTACACACTGCTCGCCATGATGCTGCAGTCCTGTTCCAGTTAGCTGTGACAGAGCTGCACAAGATGATGACATTCCTGATGATCCTGCTCCATTTGCAAAACGGTGCACCTCTAAGACTCCTGCCACAAGTAAGACTGTTCATCTCCATAAGGTAAGAAATAGTTCATTAACTGTCATTTTTAATATACTAATTTACTGGCTCATTGTACTATGTCACCTTTAATTTTGAAATTGAAAAGCAGTAGTTAATGGAAAATTAGCAACACTGACTTTTGATTATTTCTATCCCTACTCGGCTCCATGTGTATGTTGTATAGTATAGGAGAGGTTGTAGCACCTTCTCAAAATGGCTGTCATTCTTGGGAGCCGTTTTCATATTTCTGCATTTGAAATGCTGGCAGGTGGGTGGGCTCGAACTGGCAGTTTAGTAGATTACAGTTATCCTTGCCGGTACAGCGACATCCATATTTACATTTTTTAGAGTTGGAACACTGGCAGGCCAGGTGACAGAACCACTTTGTAATGCAAACTTTATTTTGGCAGTTCCAAGACTTGTGGAATATTTTATATGGCAGCCAGGTCAGTTGAGCTTAGCATGGTGCCATTGAGACCCTGACAGAGTGAATGTAATTCCAAGGCTGTTTGCTTCTACATTGTTTTATAGTTGTTACTATTTTAGTGCAATGTGTGCTCTTGTTCTAGGTCACACTTCAAAGGAAAGGTGAGGAATGAACTGGCAGCTTGTAAAATTACAAGTCTCTGCCACTAGGGGGCCACATTACCCCCATTTATTATTAAATGACACCTTTCTATACTGAATGTGGCGGCAAGCACTTTTCAGAGCTGCCTTTACTATTGGTCATCCTGTTTTAAGTGAGGGGAGAGGCTGTTAGGACGATCTGTAATATTAGTTCATTTCTGTTCACTATTTAGGAAGCACAATTATTAACCTTCAAAGCAGAGTTCATTTGTGTTATGCAAAACCTTTCTTGAACTTTGGCTTTTTTCACTGTAATGTTCAGGTCCAATCGTTTAGTGTCGTCTTGTAAGGAATAATATGAAAAGTTTTTTGTAAAAAGAAGCAAAGCTCATATCTCTGTTATACTCCTGTAGCCAGATTAGCAGTTTTTAAAATGAGCCTAGTTTATTTCCTCGAGTTGTTGTTTTATTATTATTATTATTTGATTTGTGTCTGCTACTTTTTGTCTTATGGATTCAGAGAGCAGTGCTTAAATGGTAATGTCAATGGACAGATATTGTTGGGTTCCAGTTTGGAACTGCTTTGTCTTATTGTGTGTTTAAGCAAATCTGTATCTTTAAGTAATTAATCATTTGGAAATGTTGTAATTGAATTTTGCTTGTAGACTTGTTGAAGTGCCCCGAGCCTGCGCTCAATGAAGAGTTCTATTCAAAAGCAAACAGAACTGAATTGAATTCTGTCAGTAATATCCTGCTTACCTTAAACAACTGCTTCTTCTGGACACTTGGATGCCCACTTTGGAAGACAAGTGCTTCTCAGTTATGACAAACCAATTTACCATTCAGTCCCTTTTTGTATTCCAATTTAAAATAAAGATGTGGTCCCAAAGTAAGGCTCTGTAGAATATCCAATTTCTAAATATGGCTTCCAAATTTAAATTAGAGCAGAATTAAATATGACAAAATATGAAATTTAAAACAAACTATAACAAACTGAACTAGGATACAAAAAAAAATTATTGAATGCAAGATTAGCTTGCCAAAGTCATACAGTGCAATATTGAACTAATTATGTCATACAGTATATACTGTATGTGGCTTTGTAGAATTCAAGTTAATACCATGTGGGATGCTCACGGACCACTTCACATTTGTCTTGTTTGAGCCTTGGGGAAGACAACAAGAGTGAGTTGGAAAAATGACTTGTTTTATCCATCCTTCAGTACTCAACCAGATCAGACCTCTGGGAATGTGAATGTGTATGTACAGTATACGTGTATATAGGTACAGTATTTTCTGTGTGTGTGTATAATAAATATATATACTGTACACACACACACACACACAGTATACTTAGTATGTCAAGTTTACAACTGGAGTACAGGGGGTCAGCATGTCAGTGGCATGAACTGAACAGACAACCTCTATGCACAGTATAGCTACCCCATAGAGCACCCCATCATAAAGAGCTTTTTGTCCCTGGCGTCCGCACTGGGCATTGTCAGGCTACGTATTTCAGTCCTGCCTGCACAGTTACTTAGAACTGGAGATTGAGCAGCACACATTGCGGTTCACAGTTTTGATTCCTTAGACTTTGGATTAACCATGAAACTATGAAATATTTTTTAAAAATATTCAAATGGTACAAAGCACTCACATTGGGCAGTAACAAACATAAAAAATGGGTGATAGTGGTTTATGGGACTGCCTATTGATCACAGAGCTTGGGCTACAGAACCAATATTGGAAGTTCAGTTAAAACTGCAGCACATTCTTCACGCTGACAAATCTTGTCACTAGTTATCCACTGTAGCAAGTATTATTTTTATGGCAAGGGTGGCATGGTATTGCTATCTGAAAGTTCCTGGTTTCCCAGCCTGATCACAGTTAATATCAGGTGTCCATATTCTTGCTACATATCATTTTTGGTACACTTGTACCTTACCTGTTTCTGCCTAATGGTTTAGTTAGCTGAAGTTTAACAGATCCATTTACTCAGGTTCTTTTCCATCCATCCATTATCCAACCCGCTATATCCGAACTACAGGGTCTGCTGGAGCCAATCCCAGCCAACACAGGACGCAAGGCAGGAAACAAACCCTGGGCAGGGTGCCAGCCTGCCGCAGGGCACGCGCACACACACAGAACTGCCAGTGCACCTAACCTGCATGTCTTTGGACTGTGGGAGGAAACCCACGAAGACACGGGGAGAACGTGCAAACTCCACGCAGGGAGGACCAGGGAAGCGAACCCAAGTCTAATAACTGCGAGGTAGCAGCGCTACCACCGTGCCACCCATAGGTTCCCCTCCACCCCTCCTTTCCAGAACTGACCATAATCTAGCAGTAAATGTGGATTCTACCTCCCTGTTAGGCCTTACACTCCAGTTTCAGCACAGCTGACTGAATTCAATGTGTGTACAGTAAAGAACCAGTGCCTTGTCTTGGAGTGCTGATACCTGATTTATTTTTGTATGTGTGTTTCTTACTGTTTGTTCACTATTATGAGGAAGATGTCATTTGAGTGCAGTTTTGTAGGGTGTCCTGATGTTCGCAGCTGTGTTATATATGGTGGTAACACTCGTCACTGCCTCACACTACATAAGACAGCGGCGTGCCGAATTACATTACATTAGATCAAGTATTTCAGCAGTAGGAGAAAGTAGTACAAGATCGTTTTGGGACCTTTGCTTTGAATTGTTCTGACTGGTTTAGTGTTTTAATTTTGCCATTTGGTTAGGTTAGTTCTTTGGTTAGCCTGTTTTACATTTCCTTCCTGTTCCTTTATCTTTATGAGAAGCCCAACACTCCCAATTGCTCCACACTTTCAAGAGTCCCAACAGGTACCAGGTTACAAACCACCTTTGAGTGTATCACCTGTCTTGTGAGGGGGGCTGTGAGACCCCCACAGCTTTGATCCCAGACTGGGTAGGTCTTTTAAGAGTTGGTGAACATACGGAAACGCTGCACCCTCAGGTAATGTTATTGTTAACTCGTATTGTCATCACCTCCTCTACTCCGGCCATTACAGTTCCATTATTTGTAGACCTGTATTCATGTTTTACTAGGTCTTCTCAAAAGACTGCACTAGCAAAGCACATTACATTTGATGGAGGGCCATACTGAATGAACTCAGAGCTCTTGGATATTTTTACAAGATTTTGATGTTTTGCTGCTGTAGCTCAAGGAAAACATTGACAGATGAGGCCATCCCGTAAAATAGGGTAATAGTGGAAAAGCCCAGCAACAGAGGTACTGATTTTTACTTTATGTGATGGAGATTTAATTCAATTAACAATCCACACCGGTTAGAGTTTGCCCAGATTCTTTTAACGATCTTTTGTGTACTTGGAGACAAATAATACATTTTCATATTCAAGCCAAGTGAAACCGCAAACTCAGAAGTCCGTCTGAGCGATGAATTCACCTGTGGCTCTCCGTGGACCGAGTCGATTTGCCATCATGTAGAGAGTTTTAAAGTGTTACCTTCACACACAGCTGAATGGTGGACAGCCATTTACTGAGGTGATGCTCGGCCAGTAGCATTGGACAGACAGTAAGGGCTAATCACCAGACTGACTCTTCCCCACCCAGGTCAGACAGAAACCGTGAGGAAGCCCACTGCTAGATATATTTTTAAGACGCTGCCATCTGCTTTTCATTCTCAGTAAGTAGGTAGTTTTAAAATCCCAAACGTGACTACACAAATTCCTCTTTGATAAAATAAACTGTTGCATTGGGTCCACAAGAAATGTTCCTGTCCCCCCACCGACCCTCCAAAGATGGCAATGAAAAGGAAACATCTGCTGTCACTTGGGTTTTATACTACCCCTTCCACAATCCCCATTAACACATTACATATGAAAAAACAGGAAGTTTCTTCCCTGACATTTCAGTAAGGCATGCCAGACCTCCATGAAATTCTGGCACCCACACGTGGAGTTTTATAAAGTCTCGCACTCGGTGCTGCTGGTGGAGCACACACCACAGTCGCAGCGAAGTGCCACCGGGTACGTGTAGTAAGGGTCCGCATCTGGGACACAGTGAGGCAGCTTCACGGTCACCAGCGTCGTCTCGTTGTAGGTACAGACTTGGTGGTGGGCGTCAATGTAGGGCGGGTCGAGCACTGGCTTCTGTGAAATGAGAAAAGCATTAAGTTACTGCAAGAAGCTGAAGGAGACACAGTGTCCATTTTGCCCTGGAGAAACCTCTGGCTGCAATGAAATGTTTGAGCCACAACGTGGCTTTTCATGCCTGCAAGTAAACCTTTGGTTCATTTGAACTGTCAGACGTCTGCTTACTTGGTGAAATCCTGGGGCTATTTTTAGAAATGAGCAGCTCTTGGGTAAACACGTAATCTGACAGGAAATGAAAGTTTATTTGTAGTGTGGCCTATTGCCCAAGGTGCAGAACTGTAAATCGCACGGATGCCAGTTCAGTCCTCCTCTGTGAGACGCACTATGCCCACAAGTCACTCACCTGGAATATGCTTATTTTATAGAAATTAGGGAGGAAGAAAGTGTACTACAGCCCATTATTGTATTGCATCAAGTTGTGGTGGTCACTATCTCAAATAAAATAGTAGTTTAAGTAAAGTCTGGAAGCAGGTATTGTAGTTGGGAAATGTGATGAGAATGAATCAGTGGGCCCACTTACAGCTTTAAATGGCAATGCCTGAAACAAACCCACTACCTCATCAGCAAAGAGGAGTCCACCCCGGGTGACACACTCACTCATAATGCCGTGTTTAGTGTTGCCAGTTCATATCATGTGCACATCCCGGGAATGTGAAATGACATTAATACTTCCTGCTCTCCATTTGCCCATCCAATTTATGAAATGACTTTTTGTATTTGGAGGATTTTGAGAGCCTAAAACAATAGCATTGGATGTGAGGTGGGAAACGGCTCTGCATGAAACGCTTGGCGTGCCCGTGTCCTCATGAGGGTCCGTTAGGGTGATTGGGATGTAAATTTCGTCCGCAGTCATAGCGTGCAAACCCTCATGTCGGTGGCCACGTGGTCCTGTGTACGTCTGCCCTACACATGGAAACATCGTCTCAGTCAAAGAACACTTGTGTGATTTGTTGCTACTTGCACCTGTATAATCCAACATTAAAAGCACACAGCGATGGCCAAATGTGCACAGTTTCATGGCAAGATGTTGGCCAGACCCTGGGGAAAAATGAATGTTTGTGCAGGCAGACATGGAAATAGCTGCAAGGTTGTAGGAATCGGCCACCACACAGTGTAGCAGGCTGAATGCTTGGACTAGAAACACACCAGTGTGCCCATCAACTACGCCTGATCTTGTCTGCACCCAAGTATAAACAGGCCATACCAGCCCACCTTCACAAAGGTGCACTGACTGCCACACGAGCCCCCATTTGGTCACACAGTTGTAAGCTGCTAGGTAGACGAATGCCCAAGCCCGTGTCAGTAAATTCAAGTTGGATTTTATACCTAATGAAAAATAAGATTCTTTCTAAAGCGACACCCTAATTAGAAGCTTTCCAACCCTCTATAACGCTATCTAATTGTGAGTCTCTGAAAGCTAAATAAGCAACTGCATGGAACACAAAGCAGCATCTCCAGGAAATTTCCTGAAAGCAAAGCTGAGACCCACAGACCAAAACAGGAATTTTAGTGTACCTTGGTGCCCAACTCTGCCTCATGTTTACCATTTTCAATAAGATCTACATAGGCTGGCACAATTAACCCATCCATCTGTTTTGTGGTCCATTTATGCCAATTCAGGGACACAGGGAGCTTATCCTGGTCAACACTGAGGCTGCGCCTGGACTCTCGCCAGTCTGTAATTTAAAAATGTTTAAGTAGGAAAGACTCTGCGGTCCTTGCAGATCATTCAGGGCTCCATTCTTTCCACTGCTTCTTGCTTTCTCATTTGAACACAAACACTTAAATATGTAATTAAAAATCAGAGTCATTTCAGCACCATCACGGAATCCATTATGGCATTAATATATTAAAAGACATTTGAGTCTCAGATAGGATATAACCATGGTGTGGCCTAGTGGCAGTGGTACTGGACTTGATACCACAAAGGCTCCTGTTTCAGTCCTCACAATTCACTTAAAAGAGTCAGTCAGTTAACTTGGAGGTCACCTTGGAGTAAAGCAATTTGAAAAAAACTAAAATGTGTAAACTCATCCACACGTTACCAGCTCTCTGAACGGATCACGCCGATTGACAGGCAGTCCATCCAGTTAGGCCTTGCAAGATTTCCTTACTGCGTGGGGCAGCCCTCGGTTAGAATAAACCGCATATAGACAGCACCCCCTTGAAAAGAGTGCTGATTGACGAGTCCTTAAACCGAAGCAACAGCATCAAAGCAGCAATTTGACCAAAGTGGCAGCGCAGAGCAGGATCTCTTACCTCCCATGTCTCGCAGCGACCCCAGCAAGCATCAGTAGTAATGCGCATCCCTCGGCAGCCTGGTTTCTTCGCCAGGAAGGTGAACTCCCGCACTGCGCAGCCAGTGAAAGTGCGCAGGTTAACACGAGAGGACTTGGTGGCTCCAGTGCACCCCATCATCACTTGAAGGCTGAGGCCGCACAGCACGACTACAAAGAGACCCATGTCACTAGGAAAGAGCAAGATAAAGAAGAAGGTGTTAGCAGAGTGCGGCCTGATGGCTGGGGTCGATGCACAGCCCTGTCAATTACTTTCTTGGCAGTGCAAGTTCTCCCAGTGTCCAGTTTGGTTTTTTTTTAGTTATGTTCAAAAATCCCTGAGACATAATTGTTAGTGTCGTTACGTACCCACAGCCTAAATGAATGGGCCCATTTTTGACTTGGTGAAAAGCAGTTTAAGAGTAGGTGTCAGCTCCTTGTGACAATTCTAATGGATGTTAGAAGAATGGAGTCCCATTGAGTTAATCAGTGTAATAGAGAGCTTGATGTGGAGAAGCCCCCAGGCCCTTGAAGCCAGATGACCTCTACTTGACACTATCCTGCTCCGTGCTTTTTCACTTGTGCCCACCTGAGCTGCCATTATACTCAGACAATGCTGGAGCAGTGCCAGTGGGAGTCTGGTCTGTGCATGAAACCTATAAGGAGGACCACCAGTGCCACAGTCCTGACGGTATCCTCACCTTCTTCCAATCCTTTCAGGAGAACACTTCAGGTAATCACAGGGTCACACCCTCACGCCCGCACCAGAAGGTTTCAGGAGTGCAGGTTTATTTTAAGAGCTCTCTCTAGATTTGTTATTTCTATGAGCATTGTTTATGAATATACCATTTAAGAATACATGGAGCACAATTGACCGCATGTTTCTGGAAATGCAGTGGAAACACAATATATATACCCTGTACTGCAAAGTGATCAGCATCCCAAACCGACTAGCCAGAGATCAGACGGTCTTCAGGGCTGCAGTGGTGGGGTCACATCTTACTGTCTGGAGTGGGAGATGGTCACTTCACGTCTGACACTATAGAGGCAAAGCCCAAGAGGCCATACTTAATAGATGTGATTGACATGCTGGCCTGATTGGTCAGATTCTGTCCAGGTAAGGCTAATGAGGTTTCTCTGCAGACCCTGCATTCTTCCTTTCGCTACATGCTCTCCACCTGTCCCTTCGGTCTCACTCTGCTCTTCCTAGGAGTTGCCCTATTTAGCTGATTTTATTTGTCTTCTTTTCAAATCTTTTTTTTTTCCTGTTAATTAGCCCTAAAGATCTTCATATCACCTTGACACCTTGTTCATATTTAATCTGCTTTTCCACTTCATCGCACTACTTAAACATCTGTCCTCTTGACGGTTAATGCTGGTGTCCTCGGGTGCTGCTCCTGCCTGATCACGCTGTCAGCCGTAACATCTCCCAAAGGGGTCTCTGGAATGACACTGGACAAGTTTTGGAGTTTAACCTGTGGTCTACAGGTTGTAGGTTGTACATGCAGCTTCTGGGGTCACAGATTGACTGACTTATATCGTGTGAGTGTCGTGAACCCTAAGGATTCCACCTCCATATAATGAATGCATCCAAATTCATGATAACTTTGCATTATTGCCTGTCAGAATATCAGGAAAACAGAAATGAGTGTTTTTAGTTCAATTCCAGGAGAAACAAGACTTTCTCACTGAAATGGTTGAGTTCTTCAGCCATCTTCAGTGATGTGATCATCCTGCCATCTAGTCAGCCCATCCATCCATCCATAAACAGACCATCTTAATCCAGATCATGGTTTTGGGGGTGGGGGGGGAGTTAAGTGGGCTTCCCCCATACCAGCAGCAATGGCCCCAAGATAGGAACCAGCCTGGGAAAGGACATCTGCCCATTTCAGGCCACGTCCACATCCTCAGTCATCGCTAATCACCCTAACGTGTACATTTAGGGGATTGGGAAGGTGATAGGAGTACTCAGAGAAATAAAAAGAAACACAAGTCTGGGGGAGGACATGTAAACGTTACTCAGATAGTGACCAGCTCAAGAACCTGCTTACTGGGGAGTCAGAGTCTGCCTAAGGAGCGTCAGGAACCAGCCCTGCCTGAGACACCAGTTCTCTTGGCTAAGGTCTACCATGTCCCTTTGCAGATTTGACCATCACAGATAACCCGATCCTACTACAGTCTCCCTAATTATTTCTCACCAACTCACAATATTGCTGCTTGACTCCAGCAGGCTCCACTGACACTTGCATACAAGTCAGATCTTCCCTTCTCCTCGCTTTGCACCGAAAGTGACCTGCATATGAGCGGGGCAGTCTGAGGGGCTTTTGAATGGGGAGGTCCGGTTTACTTTTGTTTTAATGGAAACTGTGCATGACAAAGCACCCTTTGGTATCGTGGTCGTCTCACATTCAAATAATGCTAACAACTAAGGTCATTAAATTTTTGAGTTTCAGGTGACCGAGGTGGTGGCACAGGGTGTGTGTGCCTGGCACAGGACTTCCAGGTCTAGCCTGGATCTCCTTTGCCATTTACAGTATAAGCTGAACTGGCACACCAGAGAAGTGCTTTTCTTTATCAGCATACAAAGCATCAAAATGACCACTGTCCAGCTTAGCTCAAAAAGTTTAGGGTCTCCAATATGAATTGGAGACGAGCAGAACTCGCCTGTCAGAGGTCTCGCCCCAGAGCTCCTCATTTCAATGGCACACACGCAGACCTTGGCGGCAGGCTCTGGTACGCTACACCCATCAGCCCGATCTTAAAGTCAGGACTCACCGCTATGGAGGCTGTCTCCTGACTTCACGGAGCTCCCAGGGGTGCCGTCGTTGTCGCCGCGGGTCGCTGGAGCAAATTTCTGTCAGAGGCTGTCATGTGGCTCTTGGCTTCAATATTTAAAGGAGCTCCACTGTCAATCAGCGCCCTAAAGGGGCCGATCCTGCCATGGGCACGTGATTCAGCCTCGTGAAATCTGAGGACCCTCTGCGCTGGGCTGCCTCCCATTAAACTAATTACTCCTTCATCCACGGTACAGACAACTGGATTTAGTTTTTTTCTTTAAAGGTTTCTGCCTTATTTCTTCAAGAGTTAAAAAATAAAACTTTGCGTAGGTTGGTGGCACAGTGGTTATGCGGCTTCTTGAACTGTACACACCAGGGTTAAGGTACACGCTGGGGGTTTTTTGTTCCCCCTCCCACCCAATATCATCACAAAGATGTAAAGGGTGGGATATTTGGCATTTGTAAATTAGCCTGGTAGTACTTGCCCTAAATGTTCCTGGCGTCCAGTGTTAATTCTTGTCTCCTGCCCAGTATTTATGGAGGAGGCTCCAGTTCCCTGCAATGCTGTGCTGAAAAAAGCCAAATCAGAAAATGGATGGACAGACAATGATTCATAGAGGCAGATGGCTGTCCCCCTTCTTAATCATCACTTCAGTGTACCCCAGAGGGTGCTCTCCTTGGGTCCCTGGTGAGCTTGTCCACCCAATTCTGAAGTGAACTGAACCCAGGAGGTCTTCACCTCTCAGCTTTGAGTCTTTGTGTTTCCTCCACATTTTACTACTGACCTCCCCATTAGAGCTCATCATCTCATTTCCACTAATGATTCCAGTATATCCCCAAATGACCCCTGAGGATCCTGGGTTCTCCATCAGTGGTGGTCACACAAGCTGCTCAAGACGTGACAGTAGACCTCAGTTCACACCATACACAGACATAGATGCCACTCTTCATAGGTCACATTTTCCATCCTCAAAGCCCAAATCTTCAGGCTCCAAACAGGAGGTGATAAGGGAGGACACGTTATGGAACGGGTGGCTGCTCGGACATGAGGTTCTGTAGAGGATGTGCTCTTTAAGCAAGTGAAGAGGCGTTTTTACATTAAATAAGACATGTGTCCAGGTCAGATCCTGGAGGGCCGCAGTGGCAGCAGGTTTTCATTCCAGTTGCTTTCTCTATTAATAGCCAGTTCCTAATGCTGATGGAACATCTCAGGTTGCTTTGACTTTAATTGACTTACATTTTAATTGTTTCAGTTCATCTTCAATGATCAGGCAAAGAAAATCTCAATAAAATATCTGAAAAGAAAACAAATGGAGGTCTGAGAAATATTGATCTGCTCTGGTCCAGAAAACATTTGGATGCTGATCTCAGAAAAGAGAAAAATAGCAGAATAAGAGCACCAGCAAGCCACAGGATTATATAAATATTACTAAACAGGAACATTTCTTTGGAGTGGAAATGGTGGCACTCAAGGACTGTTTGAACACCCTGGAAATTCCACATTTTTTTCATAGGAATAATCCAAACAATGCAAAAGTAGCGTAAAATGAGACAGACTGCCCAGACCCTTTTTTTTGCCCTCCTCCTCAAAGAGTTTCATTTGGGTGTCAGGGTTGAACTTTTCACAATTAAAAATAGCACACTGCATGGTACAGGATGTGGCCATGAATCTGGAGTGACAAATGAAATCTCGTCAGATCAGAGGCATTTTTTGAAGCTGCTTAAAAGAAAATGATAAAACTCAAGCCCCTGTATTAAAACAACTCGATGAGGGGTGGCATTTGTATGACAGTATGATGGAGAAAGTATTCACTGTGGAACTGGAGCAGAAAAACAAAACACGGGAAGGGAACATAGAGAGACAGATAGATACACTATATGACAGATAGATAAATACACTATTAGATAGATAGATAGACTATATAATAGATAGATACACTATTAGATAGATCAGGCACTAACATAGATAGATAGACAGATAGATACACTATACACTATGATAGATAGATCAGGCACTAACATAGATAGATAGATAATACACTACATGATAGATAGACAAATAGATACACTATATAATAGATAGATACACTATACAGTATGATAGATAGATAGATAGATAGATAATACACTATACAGTATGATAGATAGTTAGATGAGGCACTAACATGCAGACTCAGGGCGATGTTGTTATCACGTCCTCATGCAACCCCAATTTTAGTGTCTCGGTACCCCAGTACTTTCTGTTGTGCCCTGGCCTTCCATGAAGAAAGCATGGCTACTTAATAGCTTGAAGCCTCTTCAGAACTAAAGTGCTGCTTGTGGGGGACTGCACTGTATTTTGCAGACAGAGGGGAGTCTACCAGGGGTCTCTCTGAAGCACAGCACACCCAACTAACTTATTTCGTATTCCTTGCACTACAGACAAATAACTTCCAAGGTTTGTTCTGCGTTTTTGTTTTTGTAGCTATTTTAGAAGTAACCTTGGCATACATGGACAAGCCTTTCCTGTTATATTTGCATAAAGGAATGTCACCCTTTTGGTCGTTAGCCTTAAACACCACCAGCTGCAGTTCCACACCTTCTTACTGAGACGCGTATCATGGTGCCTTTCAAAAGCACTTTAAACACAAGTCGCCAATGTCCTTTGGCCATACATGACACGTGTCTTCATGGTGTATGAAAACATACGGTAGACTGTCACCACCAAAACTAGCGTATCAAAGACCACCAGGCCAATAGGGTTAAGACAGCCAAGGCTGTGCTATTAAGGAGATCAAGGAGCAGGAAACTGCCTTGGAGACTTGGCCTATTTGAAGGGAGGGTTTAGGCTGCCTGAGGCAGCTCCAGTCATGGGGCACTTTGAAGCCAACATGAGCCTAAACAGTCAGGAGGCGAGTCAGGCTTCAGCCAGCAGGAGGACATAAACCATCATCTACCAGAGGAGGACTTTGGACCCATAGAAGGACAAAGGGGGCTAGATGGTTTGCTACTTAGTTCCGTTTATTTCTGTCCTTTGCATATTCTCTGTATTCACGCCCCTCTCCTTTCACATTATTTATTCATTTTTAATTTGCACAGTTTGGCCTCCTTGAGGTCACCATGAGAGCACCCCCTCCTGTTTACTGTGTAAGTGCACATTATGTGAGTAAACTCACTCGTCAGATTCGGCGTGTCATTGGTTTTGGATGTGATCAAAATTGGAAAACAAGGTTTGTTATCTTCAATAGCCAGTCCACTTTTTGAAAGCCAACTGGGTTTTCATTTATCCACCTTTCTCTCTTATATAGCACCTTTCTAGTTGAAGCTAATAATGATAGAGGGGCAGGCCGTGTGGCATAATGGTAAGGACTTTGGACTTCCAATCCTGCTGTTGACACTGTATGACCACAAGCAAGTCACTTGTCACCAGTCTGTGCTCCATTTGGAAAAGCAAAAGAAATGGAATGGACTGTATCTCAGAAGTCAACCCGAGTAAAGATTTCAGCTAAATAGGTAAAAAGAAACGTCCAAAGAGTTGGCTCCAAAGCCTCCACACACTGCACAAGGGTCAGTGGCTTCTTGTGGTCTCAACGGTGAGCCAGCAGATAGACTTTTGAACCTGAGATACTGTGACAAGGGTCCTTTAGGGTTAAATGAGCGAGTCCCCAAGATGAACTTGTGCCCCACACCGTGCCCGATGCTCCCATGGCTATAAACTGGATAAGCCGTTCCATTCCATTCCATTGGTCACTGTGCCTGCTCTTGAGGAACAACCAGCCTGGATCAATCAGACGAGTGCCCAGGTGGGCCGACTAGACTGGGCAGCAGTCGCCAGCCCTCACCTTGCACTTACACCCCTTGCCTGCCTGGGAGTGCACACCAGCAATGCCTGCTAAGCAGTAAGCCAACATGCATGGGCTTCTAAAATACGGTCCATGTTCAGTTAGGGTGGTCTCAAGTGCTGCTCACCTGGAAGGTGCTATATATTTGTGGTTTAGGTGTGCCCCAGTGTATTGTTAGTTCTTCTTCAAAGGGAAGGCATTTGATTTAAAAACAGTGTTCATTGTTTCTAGCAGCGGACGATCACCGGTTCTTACGCCATGCCGCTTATCAGCACTCTCGCTCTCTTTTCTTTTTCCATTTTCTCAGTAATTCTCGTCTTTGGATTTCCATCCTACACTTTGTTCCTCTTATTGGCAGCTGATGAAGATGTTTTTATTAAATCTGTCGAAACCGTCTTTTTTTTTTTTAACCCCAATCAGGACAGGCACCCTTTGTGACAGTTGATCGACAGGAAAATAATCCCCCAGCTGCCTGGGGCAGGACAGCTCAGGGACTGGCGCCCAATTAGCCGCTCGGGATGGTACATTAGCTTAATTGGGAAGAGATCTGCCTTTTGTTCGGGGCCATTCCTGTGGAAAAAAGAAACATTTTTTCTGGCCTGCGTCACAATCCTATGCAGAGTTCTATTTTGCTGATTGCCCTGGTGATAATGGAAAAATAGAACCTTCCCGAAGAGTCGAAGGAGCTGGCGCTGCCTATGCGTGCTGAAGGCTACGGCGAAATCCCATTTCTCACCGAGAATTCAAAATGGCACTGCACCGTTTGTCTCTTACGTTTTACAGCGCCTATAAAAAGGATGCTCCACCTTGGACGTTTTCACATTTTATGATCTTAACAACATTGAGTCACATTGGATTCAATCCGAGTTTTTTTGACACTGATCAACAGAAAAAGACTTTTTAATGTCACAGTCGAAACTGGTCTCTGTAAAGTGGTCTAAATGAACGACAAGTATAACACAAAGTAATCAATCACAGAAGCATTTATACTTCAATCACTGGAAATCCTGGACTGGTGGTCTCCACTGAACTAATTCAATGACTTCTAAACACAGTTGGCTGCACCACTGATGATTTAAGGGAGGTCATATGAAAGAAGGTGAACACTTGTGTGAGCCACTATTTCATGTTTTAAATTTGTCATTAATTTATATCAGGGTCCCCAACTCCAGTCCTGGAGGGCCGCAGTGGCTGCAGGTTTTCATTCCAACCCTTTTCTTAATTAGTGACCTGTTTTTGCTGCTAATTAAACTTCTTTTGAATTAATTTCGAATTGACTTGTTTTTTTTTTATTTGTTTCCCTGAATCTCTTCATTTCTTTCCTTAAATGGCACCCAAATGTGAAGTGACGGGCCAACAGAAGAGCAATGAAGTGTGGGCCTCAAACGCCAAACAGTTGCTTAATTAGGTGTCAATTCTTGTTGTTAATGAAACCAGATAGATAGATAGATAGATAGATACTTTATTAATCTCCAAAGGGGAATTCACATACTCCAGCAGCAGCATACTGATAAAAAACAATATTAAATTAAAGAGTAATAAAAATGCAGGTGTAACAGTCTATAATCTTGCATAATGTTAACGTTTACCCCCCCGGGTGGAATTGAAGAGTCGCATAGTGTGGGAGAGGAGCGATCTCCTCAGTCTGTCAGTGGAGCAGGATGGTGACAGCAGTCTGTGACTGAAGCTACTTCTCTGTCTGGAGATGATACTGTTCAGTGGATGCAGTGGATTCTTCATGATTGACAGGAGTTTACTTAGTGCCCGTCTCTCTGCCACGGATGTCAAACTGTTCAACTTTACTCCTACAATAGAGCCTGCCTTCCTAACAAGTTTGTCCAGGCGTGAGGCGTCCTTCATCTTTATGCTGCCTCCCCAGCATACCACCGCGTAGAAGAGGGCACTCACCACAACCGTCTGATAGAACATCTGCAGCATCTTATTGCAGATGTTGAAGGACATCAGCCTTCTAAGGAAGTATAGTCAGCTCTGACCTTTCTTACACAGAGCATCAGTATTGGCAGTCCAGTCCAATTTATCATCCAGCTGCACTCCCAGGTATTTATAGGTCTGCACCCTCTGCACACAGTCACCTCTGATGATCATGGGGTCCAGGAGGGGCCTGGGTCTCCTAAAATCCACCACCAGCTCCTTGGTTTTGCTGGTGTTAAGGTGTAGGTGGTTTGAGTCGCACCATTTAACAAAGTCTTTGATTAGGTTCCTGTACTCCTCCTTCTGCCCACTCCTGATGCAGCCACAATAGCAGTGTCGTCAGCGAACTTTTGCACGTGGCAGGACTCCAAAATTGTACTGGAAGTCTGATGTATATAAGCTGAATAGGACCAGAGAAAGTACAGTCCCCTGCGGCGCTCCTGTGTTGCTGACCACAATGTCAGACCTGCATTTCCCAAGACGCACATAGTGAGGTCTGTCTGTAAGATAGTCCACGATCTATGCCACCAGGTGTGAGTCTACTCCCATCTCAGTCAGCTTGTCCCTAAGGAGCAGAGGTTGGATGGTGTTGAAGGCGCTAGAGAAGTCCAAAAACATAATTCTTACAGCACCACTGCCTCTGTCCAAGTGGGAGAGGGATCGGTGTAGCATATAGATGATGGCATCCTCCACTCCCACCTTCTCCTGGTATGCGAACTGCAGAGGGTCGAAGGCATGGAGGTGGTGAAGCAGCAGCCGCTCCGTGGTCTTCATCACGTGACGTCAGGGCAACAGGCCAGAAGTCACTCAGCTCACTAGGACGTGATACCTTTGGGACTGGGGTGATGCAAGATGTTTTCCAAAGCTTTGGGACTCTCCCCTGTTCCAGGCTCAGGTTGAAGATGTGCTGTAGAGGACTCCCCAGCTCCAACACACAGGCCTTCAGCAGTCGTGGCGATACACCATCTGGACTCGCTGCTTTGCTGGCATGAAGTCTCCTCAGCTCTCTGCTCACCTGGGCTGCTGTAATTGTGGGTGGGGATGTCTCTCCTATGCTGGTATCAGCAGAAGGATGGGTGGAGGGTTAGGGGTTAGGGGTTAAGGTGATCAAACCTGTTAAAGAAGTTGTTCATCCGGTTTGCTCTCTCCACGTCTCTCTCGATGGTGGCACCCCGCTTCAAGCTGCAGCCAGTGATGATCTTCATCCCATCCCATCCCATACTTCCTTCATGCTCTTATTCTGCAGCTTCTGCTCCAACTTTCTCCTGTACTGCTCCTTCGCCGCCCTCAGCTGGACTTGGAGTTCCTTCTGCACGTGGCTTGTTGCTGCTCTCATTGTGCAATAGCAGACATTTTCAAAATTGTTGATTTTTTCTTTACTTTTCTAAGAGCTCTGTTAAAGTGTTTTGGAGTCCTGAGCAGATCGACATTCCTGAAACCTCCACCCTTTTTATTTTCAGATCTTGTATGACGGTCACAGTTTGCTGGTCATGTTTTGGCTCACTTTGTATCTCATTATTGTTTGGCTGCTAATTAAGGAAAGAGAAACAATTATTGGGTCTGAATCTTCAAGAGCAAGTCAATTAAAATGAATTCAAAAGATGGGGTCACCAATTAAGAAAAGGGTTAGAATGAAGACCTGCAGCCACTGCGGCCCTCCAAGACTGGAGTTGGGGACCCCGATTTAGACCACTTTGACATTAAAGACTCTTTTTTTTTGTTGATCACTGTCATAAAAATCAAAATAAAATTAAATCCACGGTGACTCAGTGTTATACAATAAAATGTGGAAACATCCAAGGGTTGGATAAGTCCTGGACTCCCGTCTCTGGGTTCAAATCAAAGCAAAGGTGCATGTTAAGTGGATTTAGGATTCCAAGGCCCCCATATGACTGAAAGTGCGCGTAGCAGTTGGTGCCAATGCTCATCCATCCATCCATTATCCAACCTGCTATATCCTAACTACAGGGTCATGCTATCCTATAATGGATTTGAAGGTACGTGCATGGAGATTTAGAAGAATAACACCATCTTAAAGTAAAAGCTCTCCACAGTCAAACTCACAAAGCTTAGAGTTGACGTGAACCTTCAGTCACAGATGCCTGTAAAGAGCTTGTGCACTTAACTGCACGCCATGTCATGGCCACAAAGTCAAACCAGTAAGAGTGCCAAGGTGACGCATGAAATTAAAACTCTTATGAAGTAACTGGCCAGGGAACTCCAAATGGGGTCAGCAGATTGCAGAGGCTCAGGAACGTTAAACAGCGTCGTCGCATACCCCAAAGGGGCAGCAGGCAGGCTTCTGGGCACTTTCAGAGGACCACATAGCAGCGTGCCAGTGAGCCACTGTGGAGGTGGAGGCTAAAACTACTTTGGGGTGAAGTGCATCAGCCCACCATTCTTGTGACCACCACGTCTCCTTTAAAAACCCAATCTGTTTGGATTTTTTTAATAATCTGGAAAACTCATTTTCCAAATAACCTAAAAGATGCTCTAAAAAGTCTCAGTTACTGTCTACTTAACATCATATGGCATGTTGCCATTACAGTTGGAATAGAAGTTGAAAACCCACCTGCCAGAGTTGGTCTGTCACGTCGTCTTTGGTGATTTTCGTTTGTAGTTCGCTCCTTTACCATCAGCCCTCAGCTCAGGACACGAGATGTCAAAAATGGAAATCTCAGTCCGGTGAGGCTCACGCAGCAGCCCACCATCGAAGGTCAGTCACCTCCTAGAATTAGAAGAGTACGACATTTAACTTTAAAGTACTGAAATAACTGATGAGAAAAAAGAAATAAAGTACCAACACCGACATTACAAGAATGGCAGGCTCAGACTACAGCTGGGTATATTTAAGTAAGGCGTTTATAACTTTAAAAGATTTTTGAATAACCTTACAGAAGAAGCCAAAATAAAACGATTTGTGGGACTGATGCAGAAGAGATCCATGATATGAAAAGGGATGAACGTTCACTTTAATTATCGGATTAGTTCATTAAAGGACAATAAAAAATAAAAGGGAGAGCTGCTTGCCAACTCCATTCCATGCCACTTAGTTACAGATCAGAGATGGGCATCACCACACTCAGTGCCACAAGTGCCATCTCTCATGCCTCAGATAAGTAAAGAGAGGGTGAAAGTAATGAAGGCATCGTCTACATGCAGGCCATTTGCTTGGTTTTTAAAAGCTGAGAAAATATAATGAGTGTCTCCCAAGTTGGTGTGCCACCTCCTCGACGCTTACCTGACTTTGCGGTCCTCCTTTTTCTCCAGGGCTGGTTTTCCCTGAAAGTACTGAAGCGGAGGTTTGTCATCTGTTTTTCCACGATTGATTTCCATCTTCTAAACTGACCCCATGATCACGGACGAGGCTTCCATCACACAAGTGAGCCTGTTACACTTTGTAAGGACCTTTGTGAGAGTCGGACAACAGAAACATTCAAACTGCTTCTTCTGTTTTAATGGCGGCGGCGGTAGCGGCCGGGATCCCAACCTGAGATCCAGCTCCTGCATGGCACAGCTGCCCACTAAACCATCAATCAGCACCCTTGGCTCACCAGGCAGATGAAGACTTCAGACTGTAAGTAAGGTTAGGCACTGATGCTTTTTAAAGACTGGACCCATCAGCCATTGAGCTCCAGAAGGCCTGTTATTTAAAGGTACACAAGAATGCAGTAATCGATTAGGTATGGATGACATGGGCAGCCACCCAGGGTGGTGTTTCGCTGGAGGTGGCAAAAATGTAGAATGGTGATTACAGTATGAGCTGGTCAATCCAGTAGTAGCGCCATTCATGTGATATTCCTTTACAATAAACTTCACTTCCATCAATCTGTTTTCTAAACCCCTGTGTGGATTGTGGTGAGTGGGCAGCACTGGTGGTTAGTCAGGTTCTCGTCCTCTCCATTTCACATCCTTGCAGGGAGCTATTGGCTACAAACCCCTGGACCTCCAATTCCAGAGAAGATGCTTTTCTGGCTTTGCTAAAGGGAATTTCCTGTTGGTCCAACACACAGTCGAGTTTCTGGCTGGCACAGCAGCAGGTTCTCTCACACGTTGTGTGTACACAGCCAACCTCTCCATGTCATGACATGGTATGGATGGGGCGAGACACTGAGCGATTCCTCACCACAGACGCCACTCACTGGCCACTATTTTAACAGGCATGCCTATGGATTGTACGGTGTAACTAAATAAAACCCACGCAGGGCATTATAAAATGTACACCATGCGCAAAAAGACACGGACACAACCTTCTGTTTGCCTGTTGAGGTTTATTGACTTCTCTTCCATGTCCTTGGATAGGGGCAGCAGAGTAATCAGATCAGCCGAGAGACCAGTGCTGTGTGGGCCCTGCTGTGCCCTGCACCAGTGCCACTCGCTCTCACACACTTGGCACTTGTAAACCTACTGATCTGGGCACCAGTCTGAAGAGCTGCTTGAGGAGGTCACCAGGCAGGAACAGAAAGCAGACAGAAGATTAAAACACAAAAGACTGATAGTCGAGAACAAACGTGCATGTCTGCTTTCTGTCTGTGCCAATGGTGTAACCCCATCTTCAGCTGGAAAGTAAAGTCTCAATCTATACTAATAATAAAAGGCAGAGCCCTCACTGACTGTCTGACTGACTCATTGACTCACTTAGCACTAATTCTCCAACTACCGGTGTAGGTAGAAGGCTGAAATTTGCAAGGCTCATTCCTTACAGCTTACTTACAAAAGTTAAGCAGGTTTCATTTCGAAATTCTACGCGTAACGGTCATAACGGTCGACATCTTCACGAAATTTGGTAGGCAGCTTTCCTGCGCTAACCGAAACCGATGTACGTACTTATTTTGGTGGTATGATGCCACTGTCGGCTGTCATATTGAACTTTCCAACGGTCTTTGTTACCTATGGACCCATCTTCAAGAAATTTGGTACGCGGGTTCCCAACGCTAACTGAATCCTACTTACGTACATATATATGTCCATAGCCTGCAGCTCGGTCATCGTGTGAGGCGGCGTTTGGTCCCCCATCTCAACGCCTCCCACGTTGTTGGCTGCCTGCCTATACAAGGCCGTCCGTCGCTCCAGTCTCTACATTCCCTTCCTTGCTTCACCACAGAATTGACGTCTCCCTGCTGATAATTACAGCCTTTTTATTTAATCCACATCTTCTCCGCTGTTTTATTGTTCATTTATTACGATTATAGTTATTGTGTAGGTATTTTAGACTTACTTTACATTGTTCAGGTACCCATTTCCTTTATCCTTCCAACCGTACCCCCATTAACATGTCTATCGAGGTGATCACCATCGATCAAAGAACTGTCACTTAGTGAGTGGTTTCCATGCTCTGAGATGGCACCTGCCTTTTCTATTCTGTGTGTTACATATTGCACGGTCATATCAGGCTCACACTTGATATCTGGAGGAACATTGTGTCTCATGTATTGAATGACTGGGACAGGTTCAAGGTGTGGACTGATGACGGTACAGGAGATAATTATACTACACAGGAGCACTAGAAGAGTGAAATGCTTAAGCCCTTCACCTATGGTTCTGCATGTGAGTTGATGGCTGCCGCTGAATTGTTCGGTTGTCACTTTCAAGTGTACCAAAATGGCCAAATATTTTACACCTTTGGACATCCGCCAATGCCTCTTAAACATCTTAGATTCACAGGTGACGATTTCAGTAGTGGGCACTTTGATGTTTATGAATGTTTAAACTCTCAAAAGCTGGATGTGAAGTTATCGATGAAACCGGTTGCATGCTTACAACGCTTGACAGATGCCGAATGTCACTTCAACACAAGTCCTACAAATACTGTCGTCATTGAAACAAACCATGAAACTCAAACCGATTATGACAGCAGCAATCCAAGCTGTAAGATTTGTGGCAAGATTGCTTTTCACATGGCCAACTGTACGTTGCATGCTCAAGAGTAAGCTCAGTGCACATCCATCCATCCATTTTCCAACCCGCTAAATCTGAACACAGGGTCACGGTGGTCTGCTGGAGCCAATCCCAGCCAACACAGGGCACAAGGCAGGAACCAATCCTGGGCAGGGTGCCAACCCACCGCAGGACACACACACTAGGGTCAATTTAGAGCACAGCTTGGTCATGTTACAACCAGAGGGCCGAACTGACAATGTGGTATACAAAGAGATCCTTAACAAATAATTATTGGAATATTTTCCCTCAGTTTAAAAAGGTTTTCTTTTCTTCTTAATAAAAATTTCAAGGCAGTACTTTGCCGCTGCGAAGCGCGGGTATTTTGCTAGTTACATCATATAGTAGAAAATGGAAGAAGTGGTAGAAGTTTAGAACATCTGCCCACATGCATAGGCACACGTGAAAGTCCCTGTGAAGAAAAAAAGGACTAAGAGCAGAAGCAAGCAGCACTGGACACATGGAGAGCAGCAAAAAGGAACACAAGAGGAATGTGTTGTCCTTTTCATTGTCATTTGCTCGTTTTCATTTGTTTGCTCTTTCATGAGCACTTGAGTAGTGGAGATCACCGAAGTCAAGACTTTGATCACCTTCTGCATGCACGACCTCCTGGCCTGCTTCTTATGATCACTCAAGCTACACACTGCATCTACCACACAAGCATTCACGCTTGACTTAACCTACATGGCTTGGCCTCTCCTGGTTCAAATCCCAATTATCCACTGGGCATCCTTCAGTCCAGAACAGAACTATTAGTTCCACTTTTTCTGCTCCAGAGACAACTATTTGTTTGGCTTCATCAACTATTTCAGTTCTTAGCTACTTGCTTAACTCCTTATTTCCTTCCGAATTCCCACCTTCTGCTGCACTCGTCCCATTTCACATTCTAAACTATTCACCAGGCTGCTTCTACTTCTTTCACATCTTTGCTTAGCTTCATCCTTTTTAAAGGTTTGTAACTAATTATCTGTTTTGGAATCTCCCCGATTCCACCTAATCCTTTGTTTGAACTTCTGACTCCCCATCTTCTGAATGATGTTCTTTTTAATAGTTTGGCTTCACATTTTTACGAACCCTTGCTTCTCTGGTCCTTGCCCCTAACTAATCTCTTGCTCTCTTCTTCTCCAGTTCACGTCCAAACTAAACCCCCATGTTCTCCTTTAATAGCTTGGCCTCTTCCATTACACACCTTTCTGAACGACTCCGTAACATTCTAGCTATTTATGTGGCTTGTATCCTGTAAGCTGCCTTGTGCAGTTTTTCTCCAGATTCAGATTACACTGGACATATTTTTCTGCTTTTAGCTGAACGTACATCTAATTTCAGATTAACTGCATAATGTAGAAATCTGGAGAAACAAATTAACTTTTATAGAATTAAGTGTGTTTACTCCCTTAATGATGCCAACACATTGCATTAGCCCAATTGAGCTCAATGTTTTGCTGCTGATGCTTCTCATTTCAGTGTCCCACAATAGTCAGTCAGCATTGATGGTTTCCACCTGCCCCAATACTGCTTTTCCATCTTTGCAATGCCCTGGTGAAACCTTTCATGTCTGTCACTGACTGCACCAAGTGGAGCAGAGAAGAAGTCCAAGTGTGACTGCAGAAAATTCATTTTTAGCGATGTGTTGCACTTCACGTTTTTCTTTTTATGTTTGCAGCATGTTGCCAACCAATTTGATGTAGGGGGCCCTGTAATTGCCAACATTAAATTAAACAAAATTCTCATCATCATCCTTGAATGCCTGCAATGCGATTTTCTCCACACAACTAAGCAGAGCTTCTTGTCCTTGATGATGTTTCAGATTTGTGGACCATGAAAAAGTCTACAGAAAAATCTCTGCATTGATTAATTGTGGAAACATCTTCCTCCAATACCCTCAGATATCAAACTCCTTCACCTTCCTCGCTCAAACCCTTTCATGAAATCTTTCCTCAGTCGAAGTCTTACATGAATACTGTTGTTGGGTAGACGCAGTTGTCTGCTTTGGAAATGAATGCTTATGGAGCGGCCAGTTCTTTTAATGTGACGAGACTCCTCAGCACTTGGCACTCCTGGGCTGCAGTGTCATTACTTTTAGACCACCACAGATGATCCTGTTGTAGTTGTTGCGCTGTGAATGCATGCTTATCATACGAGAGGAAGTCACAAAAATACAAACAATAAATAAGAACATTTAAAGGTGACTTTTGTGCTCAGCAGGCCAAATGTCACAACACACACTCAAAAGTGTCCACTTTAACCCTAAGACTTTCCATTCCTCTCTCCATGCACCTTCCCGCTCACCAGAAAGCTACCAAACTGACATGATGCTGACATAGCGCCCTTCTTCATTTACTTCACGTCCAGCAGGGCCCTTTAATGCCATCTTTCAAGTAAAACCTTTAAAGTGTTCAGCCAGGCTTACGCATGAATTGAACTCAAGGGAGTGTCTTCCATTGCAATAATGACAGACACAGATTTTCCATTTTGAGAAACAAATCCCAATGACTACAACCGGATTATCCCTCATTACTTTATAACATCCTGCCATCAGGAGAGAGGAAGTGTCTGTAAATGGAAAGGCAGGATAAAAAGAAGTCGGTTACTTCATTCGTTTTGGCAAGGACCGTTGTTAAATGGCTAACAATACTGCATCAAGTCCAGCTCTTCCAGCACAACACACCTAAACACGCCTCGGGAACTCTTTGTGAAAAAGCCGAAACAAAGAAAATAAATCAAATCTCGACCTTACTGTATATTCTATAGACTGTTCTCAAAAGGCAAATATTTCATCATAAAAGCTGCAATTGCCATCAATCTTCTAGAGACAACAGCACCAGGGACCTGGCTTCAATTCCCCACCTTTGTGCGTAGTCTGCTGAAATCTCTCGACTAGATAAACGCTTTTCGATATTAAAAGAGAAGTGCAGCGCATTTCAAGTCAATGTCACTTCTTCACAACCATGGCAGAGTAGAACACAGATTAGCTGAGGCCAACCTGCATGTGCAACTCACTAGTTGTCTTATAGTTAATAAAAGCTTTGCCATGAATACTGTACCAAGCGCACAAACCCTCCACTTTGAACTTTGAGTGGGCCAGGTGAGCAGTTAAGCAGCTGGTGACGACTCACTTGCCCCTCGGCTATTGTCAGTATGTCGCCAGCCCTGGCAGTGTACACATTCGCTATTATTTCGTTCATCTTCAACGGGAGACAAACCATTCGTATTAACATGTAACTACTTCGGGGCAGGAATATCAGGCTCGCAATGCAGATTATACAAAGGGCTACTTGTACTAAAAAAAGCAATCAATAGCAGTTTACGATTTTTTCCCCCACCAACATAAAAAAGAATGGAACCTGTCCCAATGGGTGCTGGTTCAGTTTCAGAGGTGTCACTGAAAGCGTCCTCCTTTTCTCCATAACTATCTTGTATCTGCTCGCTGTAATGTATCACTCAGAGAGCAGAAAGGACTGCAGGCCTGACAGGACCTGGACACATGCACTGTGGCAGGTATCCACCTCTTTAAAGGCATGAAGATCAAGGAGAGGTCAGGAGCTACTAAAAGTACAAACTACTGGACACATGGAGGCTCGCTTTACTATTGCAGTTGTCAAGAGTTAAAAACTGACTTTGATTCATGTCCCTTACTTCCTGGTCTCAAACTTAGATTTATTATGTAAAAGCTTACATTATATATTTGTTGGCATAAGAGCAATCCTGCATTGTTAAACTGACTAAATGTTTGTGTTTTGTTCAATATATTCTTCTTCTCCTTCACTACTAAATCTGTTATGTTTTGCGCTCTTAGTTGTAGTCATTTTGTTACGTGTATGTATGGAGATCTTAACAACTACACTATTTTGCAATGAAGTTCAATTCAAAACAGACCATGTTCACCCGGAGCCCTCCTAGCACTGTGTGAATTGTAAATGGAGGACGACTGTGTAAACCCCAGTATTAAATCTCTGCTAGTGTACGTTTTCCTCCCTTTGGCTGCACTTATTGTGTTCTCTCTTACCTCTAAAATAGTGAAAGAACCTTTAATCGTTGACTTTTGCTTTACTTCACAGCATCATACACCTAAGCTTCTATTTCAACTTGTACCCATGCTTTTATAAACCTTATATTCAATTATTTTTCCCCCTCTGTGCTTCTCATGGTCTTGCTCATCTACCAAGGGGATCCATTAGTTACACAAGCATTTCATATTTCAGGTATCCCTTGCATTTTTAGTAAGTACTTTAAATTCTGCCTCACTGTCTCCACATGAGAAGGTTACCCTACTAGTTTACTGTACTCCGAATATTCCCTTGTGAAATGAATGCTGACAGCTTTGTTATTTTTTTTTTTTATTTATGATTCGTTCCCCCACTATGATACTATTCACTGGTGCTTACTGGGTTAATACACTCTGCATTCTGAATTATCTTAATCACTACAGAAAATTCAACTTGGAGAATCTCTCCATTCCAGTATGATCACACACAAATATACATTTAAAATATCAAATGTATCTAAATATATACAGACATATTTAGACACATTTCTTGTAGAAAATCCTATTCCATTCTTCACATTTTTTAACCCAGTTTCTATTTTGATAATTGGTCATCGTGGCAGCGCCATTAACATGTCTGTGTGTTTATTGCCTCTACAGACTAACTGCTGAAGACCAACCTTGGCCAAGACACCAGGACCACCACCTGAGCCAGAATTCCAACACAAGCCCTCTGGGGCGGTAAGGCAACTTGGCTCAAGATGGTGCTTCACACCTCTCCTCTGAAATAACCTCCCATTTTCATTGAGTCAAGACTACAGCCACTCCATCTAAAAGCTTCTGCTCACTTGGGCCTCGATCTTTCAGCTGCGCCCACTTTGTAGCTGCGCCCACTTTGTAGCTGCGCCCACTTTGTAGCTGCGCCCACTTTGTAGCTGCGCCCACTTTGTAGCTGCGCTTTGCATCAAATCTAATTGGACTGAGCAGGTTTGTGGTGCAGTGGTTTACTGCAAATAACCACCAGGTTCACATCTGCCCTCTTCTACGTCCTACAGACATGTCACAGGCTTATCAGAAAGTCTAACTTGGCCTAAAAGGAGTGAGAATGTAATGCAGTGAACTAGCATGGGATGCTGGCTTTTCATTCTCAACACTGCCAAAAATAAGGTCAAACACTGTGACCCTGAAACAGATCAGAAGAATCAAGAAATTAATGGGCTGGACAAGTTACTCAATCAAGTCAAAAGTTTGCCCACTCTCAGTGTTCACAAAGAGCTCCCCACAGAGTCCACTAACATGGTTTTAGGTGCTTATCCTTTCTAGCCACCCCGGGTGTGGCGGTTGTGTGTTTCCCTGTCCTCACAGGTATTCTTTAGATGCTCTCTGCAGTGCGGGGTCACTTAATGGTGAGTGTCACTAAAGTGGGCATATTAATGTTACAAAAAAGCAAAGCTTTGGATAAGCTTATCAAGTGGTGCCACTCTAGATGAAGGTGAACATAGGAACTAACTGAAACCCATTCAAGGTTAAACATTCAATTCAAATTGGACATTTCTAATTTTCTTACACAAATTCATTTGGATAAAACAATGGGGCCACATTATTGATAAAATAATGATCAGCCTAAGCAAGACAGACTTGAACAGGACAAAGGCTAGCATGAACTATGGCAGCCATAGTCAACTTGTTCTGAAAGCTGGGGGGTTTGCGGGTTAAACTTTCTCCATGCATGCAGGATAAAAGTCAAAGAATAGTTTTAACATTACACATGGACCAGAAAATTAGACTAAGATGACACACAGGGCAAGGACTAATGTACTATATAACAAACCATTCAAACTATGACTTACTATTTCAAAAAGACAAGCAATTTGCAGTTAATCTTCAAATCCTCTCATAAATGCAGATCTTCAATGACTGATAAGCCATCATTATTTAAAAGACTTTTGAAAAAAATCTAAGTAGCGAATAACTATAACTGGGATTACTAGATTACATGTTTGATGGCTTTTAAAGATACTTTTCATTAGTAATTGAGTTTTGTCACAGCAAAACTCACAAAAACAAAGTTAAACAAAATTGTAAAAAGGAATAAAAGCAGTTTAAATAAGAAACTGTGCATCTACACAGGTCTGAACTTGACCTCCTTCAGAAAGCTGAACCTCCTTCCCCATTGCTTCACTGCTTCTAGAGAAAGCCTTCAAGTATCCATTAGTCTGAGGTGCCCTCCAGTGGACAACAGCATGTAACACAATCTGGAGAAATGAAGTCCAAAAGACCTAAAAGCCAAGGGACTGAGCAGGAGAGCAAAATATGAAGCTTCATCTGAACATCATCACATTCGGATTTATACAGTAATACTGTAACCAGTGACAAATGGGAGAGCGGCTCACAATGGTGCAGATTTGCAAGACACAACCTCGACTAACTCTACTACAACTTGAATGTTAAAACGGGAATGGAAAGGTTTTAAGATTAGAAGGCAGTCAAGTAATTATAAACCTAACCAACTATAAGTTGCAATTTACTTCTGGTATGGATATTCCACATAACCACAGTGAGTCTTAGTAAAACATTCAATATGTGTAAGATGCCAGCAAATAATGGCTAACATGAGACTTGGTTTGGTGAAAAAGAGTGTTACTCGAGGGACACTGTACAAGCGTAACGAGTTTCTTTGATCAACTTCACTTTGAAATAATTGTTAGTCTGTCATGAAGAAGACTACGTGAATATTCAGGACCAACATAGCGGTTTTCAACTGACACACCACTGCTCTCCTTATTGAGTCGTGTAGTTGCCCAAGTGTTTATAGATGCCACCCCTGAAGAGGGACAGATTCCTCCATATTACCCACACAACAGTAACAAAAACAGAGGTGTCAGTTCACCTTAGAGGGGATGAATGAAATATAACAAAAGGAAGAACCCGACATATTCACAAAGCATTCATTTCCTTCTCACCAAATGAAATGATAAGGGTTCAGTTTCATACCGACAGCAGCATCCATTTGAAAGCACTAAAATGCACAAAACACAGCCCTTTCCTCTTCTATCACAAAACAGGGTTCATTTAACATTTCTTTATTTTTTTTTAAATAATTAGACAATTTAGATCAATCCAACCATTTCCCCCCACATTTGGGTCCTGCTAATGCACACTGAATGTTCAAAAGGGCAATGCAGAATTATATGTAGTATTCAAGGATTTCCTTTATACCTCTCCAAACTCCTAATACACATTCAGGAAACTCTTGATTACCTTTTGTTTCTTTATATACTTAGTGGCTTCATAAATACCAGGAAGATTTGCTCCATTATACAACCTTTCTTTTTGATACTCAAAATGTCCCTAAGAAAATAGAAGCTAAGAACTACATGTTACAAGATATCAATGCACTGTATTTAATAACAATGTTATACAGATTCGTAATACTGTGAAGTACTGACACAGGTAGTGTTCCTTTTCACAATACAGGAGCTGCACAAGTTACTTACTGAACGTTGTTGATCTGAGAAACTCTAGGGCTGTATGGTGGGGATTACTTTGATTTTTTTTTCCTATTAGGAATGGCTGATTCCAGGTATCAGTACCTGACTGACACCAACAGGCATTGCTTAAAACAGCGAATCAGACTCTAATATTATTGATCCAATCAATTTGAGGTTCATGAACACCAATATCTTGTTAAAAAATGTGCAACGGTTTCATTTTTTTTAACCTTTTTTTTCAAAATCATCTACAAACAACCCTTAAAATTTCACTAGCAATATAACTTTTCAAAAAATGTAAGAAATAAATTTCTCTCTTTTTTTCTTTCTTCAAACATTATCTGCAGCAGTTTCCTCAGAGGGGTAATTTGAGCACAGTCCTCTGTTCCTGGAGATGCTTCCTCTCTTTATTTGCCAAAGGATAAATATGGAACTTCTTTTTCTATACAATGGATCACTGTGGTTGCAAGTCTTCTTCACACATTTAATGCAGCACCCAAACAAGAAGGAGGAGGAGGAGGGAAAACTGTTTGCTGAAGAAGGAGGGTGGGGGGTTAAAACAATTTTTAAATTTACAGAGCAGTTTATTTTTCTTTGTTTAAAGTTTGTCTACCATCCCATCATTGGACTAAGTTCTTAGTTTTCTCTTTAATTTTTCCTTTCGGCATTATATTTAAGGGAAAAGTAAAGTTATTTACAGTGCTGCTGAAATAATGAAACAGACGTGAGAATCTACTGTAAAGTAAGTTGCACAACACAGAAAACTGTTGCTCCATCTCATACTACATAAATGTGTATCCATAGGCTAACAGCGCAGCTTTCTTCTGTTAAGTTGGAATTATCCCGTCACTTCTTAAGCCTCTCTTCAGCTCCAGATCCTCCAGTTTTTTCCACAGCTCTTCCCGTTCCTTTTCCTTTTTCTTCTCACTGCACATTCAATAAGAGAGATAGGCAAGTATTATTATTTTTCATCAAGAAATGTTTTCCTCCACACTTGACTTCACCCTGATGGCCACGCCGATCACATACTACACTGAAAAACAACACCTGGACAATTTTGTTTTCCCCTTGATATTAGCTTTGGACTGTGGATGGATATACAGAACTATACAAACGTTCGGCATTCCATTAATTTTATTAATTGTCTTAAGCATGAAAGGGCCCACAGTGTAATAGTGGAATCTGCTGGTAAATGCTACAGCACGTCAGACAAAACCCCAAATTAAACACTGGATGGAGATAGCCGCTGCTTATTGTAGTTGCTATATTATGTCCAAATCCAAGAATGTTTTGTCACTTCCTCGTTTCCTCCTTTAAACAGCTGTCTCCTTAGAGAGACCATTGTTTGGGGGATTAGTATAAGCGAGGTTTTAATTGGTGGGAGAACTGATAGAGAAAGGTCGAAGGAATGAGTATGAGGAGATGTATTAGAATAAAAGATAAAAGTGTGGAGCTTCCATTCTACCCAAGAGTTAGCATGTAAACCACTGGTGGAGGCCGATTTAGAATGGCAAGTGTTTAGGACTCCCAATAACCAAGAAGAGAGTACATCTGGTAAGTGGATTTGTGCTTTGTATTAAATACAGTGAAGTTCTGTACAGTATTTCAATACATCTTTATCATGGCACTACTAGTTGAACAGTTAAGTAAAAGTTTCACCGTACACGTGAAAATACTACCAATATTGCTAAGCTGTATAAATGTATAAATAATGTATATAAAATATAAGAGAATAGTCACCATCGCACACGTCATTACATAAAGCAGAAAAATCAGAGAGCCAATCAAGCCAAATACACAACAGTTTTCATCTCTCTAAACTAGACATGGCTTATGGCACAAAGAAATACAAGGGTGAGTGAATGGAATATTTAAGAGAACAAAAAATGTTTTTAAGGGCCAAAAAAGTGAAACTTTGGTAGCCATGAAAAATTATTTTAAACTGTCATTTTTACACTTGTCAATTAAAAAAAAAATAAAACAGATTAAGGAACTCAAAAATGGGTTCTTTTAAAGAGCAATCTAGAGACGGTGAGACATTGTGGCTAATGAAAAGCAATTGTGGAAATTAGAGACGTGAGCAGAACTGTTGAAATGTTTGAGGTTGAAAAACCATTTAAGAAATTTTAAAACACAGTTAGCAACTAAATCCAACCCTTTCCTCTCTCTACCCCCAATCTCAATACGGTGTGCACTATATACAGAAATTTTAACACAGCCTCCTTGATAAAACTAATAAAGAAGAAGAAGAGGAGACAGGTTTTAGAACCATTCCTTGCTAGTCCTCATTCATGCATGATCAAAACTAATAAATGTAGTAAGTGTTCCTATACTGGCAGTTGCAACTTTTATAACACAGGTATGGAAGCAAAAGTGTATATTAGGGTGTGTAGGATAGACACATGAAGACGTGACAAAACATTCTTGGATTTGAACATAATATGGCAACTACAATAAGCAGTGGCTTTAATCATACGACACAGCTGTCAATGACAGTGAGCTCTTGCTGCTTTAACCATTATAAGCATCAATGGCGTTACTTGCAGCTGGGCAGCTTTTATAGCTTACAGGTTCACAAGAGTGTTATGCTGTTCAATTCATTGTTGTTTTTCTAAAAGAAAGTTTGGTTATAAATGGAATTTTTAAAAACTAACAAAAAGTTTGTCCTCTTCAAATATTCTATCTGTTCACTGTGCACGGCTTTCCAAATATAAACATACGGGAGCCCAATAGAATTTGCTGTGTTGTTTTGGTACTTTAGTGTTTTTTTTTTTTTTTTTTATTTGAATCCACACTTTCATATTTTAGTGAATCAAAGCGACTGCAGTCACTGCTCTTGGGAATGCATTTAGTGGTGTGCAGATGTGCCCTCCATTTATGGATATGTAAAATTCCTTGACAAAGAAATGAGGCAAATTTGTATAAGTATAGTCCTTCCTTATGCAAGTTACTTACTTCTTGCCGTTTGCTTATGGGAGGCGAGTGCACATGCATGTTAAGTAATAACTGTTATACCCTCTACTATGTAAATAGGTCTAATCAAGTTAAATGCAGTTTATACTCTTCAATGCTCAAATTTCTCTTAACTTTATTTCCTTTTACCATATGTTAAACAGGCTAAATGAAACAGACAAATTCAGCTACTTTATAACCCACTTTGCATTTGCTGAAACACAACGCAAAAGTGCAAGGGAATAAGAATGGGAAAGAGAGAAGGTCATGCTAATGGCAAACCAGGGAACACACGCAGCACATTTGAAAACCCACCTCCCAATGTTTAGGCACCTGCCACCTACATAAGCATAAAACATGGAAAGAATTCCTGAGCCTTTCTATTTTGCTAACAGACATCCGAGAGACACAGTGTGATCCGCCTGACCTTCCAGTGCTTAACCGAATACACCAAAAATAAGGCAAATATTAAATTTGACAATTTGGACTGCTTATAATTTGACACTGGGTTTACATTTCCATGTAAATGTTTATATTGTGCTGATTTTTTTTTATATACACACAAAATACGAATCAGTCAAACACTGGGAGAGGTGTGCACAAGCTTGCTTGGACACCGCATCACTTCCACTCCTGTTTGGATTGGGATTTGGAGTTAACCATGGAAAAAAAAAAAAAAGTTGCTGGTTTAGAAATTAACGTTAGAGGAAAGAAATTATATAAGCAATGCTTTGTAAGCACAGAGTGGCCACAAATGTAAACAATATTTATACAAAAAACAACCATTGCTACTGCATTATTTCCACATTGTAGTGATTCAATATTTCCAACACCATAATTATCTCCAAAGCTCCAGACCAGACCTGCTCTCTATCATGGTCTGAAACAGACAATTTTACCTTAAGACTTCAGAATGGAGGTACTACTTGAGTACACCTTTCAAAAAGTTATATTTACGAAATCTGAACTACAGTTAATCACAGAACCTTCACAAACAACAACTAACGACAGGACATCATTTGATTCTACAGGTGCCGGTCATAAAATTAGAATATCATGACAAAGTTGATTTATTTCAGTAATTCCATTCAAAAAGTGAAACTTGTATATTACATTCATTCATTACAGACTGATGTATTTCAAATGTTTCTTTCTTTTAATTTTGATGATTATAACTGACAACTAATGAAAGTCCCAAATTCAGTATCTCAGAAAATTAGAATATCAATTAAGACCAATGCAAAAAAAGGATTTTTACAAATGTTGGCCAACTCAAAGGTATGAACATGAAAAGTATGAGCATGTACAGCACTTATAAATATTTAGTTGGGGCTCCTTTGGCCTGGATTACTGCAGCAATGCGGCGTGGCATGGAGTCGATCAGTCTGTGGCACTGCTCAGGTGTTATGAGAGCCCATGTTGCTCTGATAGTGGCCTTCAGCTCTTCTGAATTGTTGGGTCTGGCATAATGCATCTTCCTCTTCATGATACCCTATAGATTTTCTATGGGGTTAAGGTCAGGCGAGTTTGCTGGCCAATCAAGAACAAGGATACCATGGTCCTTAAACCAGGTACTGGTAGTTTTGGCACTTTGTGCAGGCGCCAGGTCCTGTTGGAAAATGAAATCTGCATCTCCATAAAGTTCGTCAGCAGCAGGAAGCATGAAGTGTTCTAAAACTTCCTAGTAGATATCTGTGTTGACCTTGGACCTCAGAAAACACAATGGACCAACACCAGCAGATGACATGGCACTCCAAACTATCACTGACTGTGGAAACTTTACACTGGACCTCAAGCAACGTGGATTCTGTGCCTCTCCTCTCTTTCTCCAGACTCTGGACCTTGATTTCCAAAGGAAATGCAAAATTTATTTTCATCAGAGAACATAACTTTGGACCACTCAGCAGCAGTTTTGTGTTTAGCCCAGGCGAGACACTTCTGACGCTGTCTCTTGTTCAAGAGTGGCTTGACACAAGGAATGCGACAGCTGAAACCCATGTCTTGCATACGTCTGTGTGTGGTGGTTCTTGAAGCACTGACTCCAGCTGCAGTCCAATCTTTGTGAATCTCCCCCACAGTTTTGAATGGGTTTTGTTTCACAATCCTCTCCAGGGTGTGGTTATCTCTATTGCTTGTACACTTTTTTCTACCACATCTTGTCCTTCCCTTCACCTCTCTATTAATGTGCTTGGACACAGAGCTCTGTGAACAGCCGGCGTCTTTAACAATGATTTTTTTTTTCTTGCCCTCCTTGTGCAAGGTGTCAATGGTCGTCTTTTGGACAACTGTCAAGTCAGCAGTCTTCCCCACGATTGTGTAGCCTACAGAACTAGACTGAGAGACCATTTAAAGGCTTTTGCAGGTGTTTTGAGTTAATTAGCTGATTAGAGTGTGGCATCAGGTGTCTTCAATATTGAACCTTTTCACAATATTCCAATTTTCCGAGATACTGAATTTGGGACTTTCATTAGTTGTCAGTTATAATCATCAAAATTAAAAGAAATAAACATTTGAAATACATCAGTCTGTGTGTAATGAATGAATCAATTATACAAATGTCACTTTTTGAATGGAATTACTGAAATAAATCAACTTTGTCATGATATTCTAATTTTATGACTGGCACCTGTATTCTTGGACTCTGCTATCTATAAAACTTATTGAGCACCAGATGTATATTTGGGCTACATTTTAACTTCACAATATTGTACAGTGCTGTTAAAAAATGTAGTCTACTAACACATAATTAAGTTCTGTTATCACTACTATTTTGGAATATGACTCACTGTTAACAAAACAAAAAAAAAAAAAAAAGTGATAACTGACCCTTTGAACTAACCAAAAAAAAATGAATGCTCCAAATTGCACCTCAGTTAAGTCATTGAGAGTGCCAGAATGGGTATGCCAGTCATACATTTTCTAACTTCTTAATTTTAATTTCAATCCTTTGTGTTCTTTTATTAGGATTAGTTACTATATTTGTCTGTATGTATGCATTAATATTTCATAAGTCAGAGTTATTTATGAGGTGTTTATTAAGAGCTATACTAATTAGAGTACAGCAAATACAAATTTCAATTTTCATGCTATTGTAGGAATGCAGCTCTGTGTTCAGTGTGGGTCACACTTCTCCATATCAGAAGCTACATCAAAGTACACACAAAAGACTAAGTTCACACAGCTTTCAAAGAAGAGTTCAAACCTACTGGATTAAACAAGATACTAATGCCTCTTTCATGGAGGTTAAAAAGGGAGTAAAGGAAAAAGCAGAACATAAAACATTAAGGCAGGTGAAGTCACTGAAGAGCAAATGTTTGAATTTCACTTATGCTCTTTAGGTTATGTGTTAATTTATTTAACATGCTATTTTGATCAAGCAGGTACCAAAAATATAAACAGAACTTTAGGAGACATAGTTTCAAATAACTGGATTATTAACTCTATGTTTCTTACCGCTGTCGATCAGACTTGTAGGTTGCTGTCAGCTCATCAAATAACGTACTGTTCATTTCCATAAATGCTTTGAGAACATTATAGACTAATGCGACAATTGCCCTAAAAAGAAAATAGACTGCTTAGAATGGTACGATAGATAAAACTGTCAACTGTCTGAATCAGTTTAATCTTAAACATGCAAACAAATACACCCCCCATACTTACAAAGCAATGAAACCTCTAACAAGAGACCAAAAATGAACTCATCTTAACAACAGAAAACAATTTCAAAGTTAGTGTACAAAAACATATAAAGCTGCAAATGGCTTTGGCCCCTTTCACTTAGCAAAACTTGTTAATGCATACATTCCAAAGCTTAGAATGCAAATACAAAATGCAGTTTTTCTACAAATTCTGACCACAAATAAGACTCCTCTAGGATGCAGCAGACACAACTAGTGTGAGGTATGCACTATCAGTAGCAGCATTTACCACCCGGGGTGGCCAACTCCCATCATGGCGAGTCACAGTGGCTACAGGTTTTCATTCTAACCACTTTCTTAATTAGTGACTAGTTTTTTTTTCTTCTACTAATTAACTTCAATTAATTTACTTGCCATTTAATGGCCACAGTGACTTCAGGTCTTTGTTCCCACCCAATTGCTTCATGAGAAAACATTCATTGCTGATGAAGTACTGACATTTTTCTGCTTCATTTTAGTTGTCTTGCTTGTTGCTTTGCGCCCTCCCCCACCTTAACCTATTGTCTATGGATTGGGCAAACGCTTTAAATTAATCAAAAATTTTGATCTCCGTTTTTTTTTATGGATCTTGACAATTTAGGGTCTCCTGACACTGAAAACACTGGTATCTCAGTAATGGGTGTGTGTCTGTCCCTGTGTCCGCTTCTTGAAGACGGTCTAGAGCTAAAACAGCTGAACGGAAAAATACCAAACTCAAAACCTCAGAGAGGTAAATAACTATGTTATTATAAAATGTTATAGAATAATTCGGGTAACTTGGTGCCTAGGGTGCAAGGCTTTCTGAAGCTCACGTCCAAATGTTTGACTTTGAACACTTAATTACTTATTTTAGTCTTAAACAGCTGTATTTATTGTTTTAACTGCTCTTCATTAGCAATAAGGACAAAGGAACCAGCAGTTCTACATCTAACTTGTCTCCGTTTCCACCCATGAGTATTCATCATTTGGTTTAATTAAGCACTGAGAAGGAAACTGAAGAGAAACAGAAGAAATGAAAATTACTCATCCGTTTTAGGCTTCAAATCACATGGATCAATCATGTATCACTAGAAAGGGAAAAAATGTAAGATTTAAGAATGAACTGACATGGTTGAGTTAAAAAAACTACCAAGCCATGAAATTAAATCTGTTATTGGTGAATACTGGCTTCTAATTAAGCAACTGAGTTGGAACAAAAACCTGCAGTCACTGTGGCTCTCCAGGATCAGAGTTGGCCACCGCTGGTCTACAATTATAGGAGCTGCTGATCAGGCTGCTCATACTGCAAAAAACACTCTTGTAGTTGGATTTCCTTTAAAATGATGTCAGCTATCATTACCATTTATTAGTGATCCTTTCCTCCTTTTTATCCCCTGGACCTTTCGCTGTGATACTTTGTACTACAGCCACCCTGACCTCAGAATGGCTGAGAACCTTTAGCATTGAAGAGAACAGCCATAACACCAAAACGTCACACTAGATTTAGGTTGGGGAAGTTAGCTTGTTGGTCTGAGCCTATCAAAATATGACTCTGTTTACTCCAAAAGACAGCGCATAATCCCAATTGCTAACGGTACTGATGGATTATTTTGTGTTTTATTTTACTTTAAATATTGCTCCCTAGTATTTTTCAGTTAATTTTTTCTTTACATTGTCATGAGAGATAATGACTGAGAGGCTCAAATGAACTGTGAATGTAGTTTCCAAATGTTGGAGGAATTCTGTGATGCTTTTATGCTCTTACAAAATACAAATAAGAAAACCATTTCACAAGACATGTTCTGTTTACTATATTCAAGACTTTTAACTTAATCTAATAATCTTAATTTTTTAAGTGTCTTGTTTCATTTGGGCGTATAGCAAAAAAATTAATAATAAAAACTTTAATTTACATGTATTACATAGTATATGAATTGTGTTAAACACCAAGTGCCCCACCCGTGCAGTAGTGGTACTGTCACGTGTATGGCATATATACGTTTAATCTGTGATAGCCTCAAACGTTCTGAAACAAGCATGAAATTAAAAAGGTGTGTGGGTGCCGGAGATGTTATAAATATCTCTGTTGATATTTTTCTGTAAGAGTGTCTCTGATGCACAGAGAATGGGCCACCTCCTAAAAGAACACCCAGTTACCCACACTATTGTGGTCACATAAAAACCCGTGGTCAAAGTAAACAATACAGGCTGATACAAGTTGTACAGAGTGCCAAAGACGTTAAATTTAGCTATCAAAAAAGTTATCACTCTCAAAAAATGTCTTAAAATTAGTATACTGCAGACAATCCAACATAACTTCATTCCTGTCTGTGAAAAAATCAAAGATGATACAGTCAGTAAGCTAATAGACAGAAACACTGGATGACTGAAAAGGAAATGCTTGATCTAATGAAGCGCAGTTCCTGTCGATTATGTTGATGAAAAGGTATGTGGAGAAAAATCCACAAGTCCGTGACTCCAACCTGCCTTGTGTCAAAAAAGCAGGATGATGGTGGCAGTGTAATAGCTTGCAACATGGGTTTATGGCACACACCAATTCATTTGATATGACAAAAGTACCATTTGAATGCCAGAGGATGTCAGATTATAGTTGCTGGTCATGATTGTCCCATCATTGCAGTTGTGTATCTCAGCAGCAAACAGGCTTTTTCAATTGGATACTGCTCCATACCACAAGGTACGAAAAGTACTGGAAAGGTTCTAGGAACATGATAGCGAATTCAGTTTAACACATTAAAATCCCCAATCAGCTGTAATACTGTCAACTCCACACCATTACAGCAAATGCAGATCCACCATGCTAACAGTAAGCTGAAAGAGGTAAGTGGTCAGTCAGTGTATGGGCTACTTCTGCAGTTCATGGCTACCGATCAAAGTTACTCATGACTTTCTTTGTCAATTTCAGTTTATATTCTGCATTGTAACATCTCTACCTTAAACAGACTAATGGTAGGGATGGAGTACTTCAAATTTGGTTTTACAAATTTCATTGTCATTTAATAGGCAAATTTAAATTCACCCAATTTGAGATACAATTATGCTCTGTAAAGGACTGGAGTTCAATGCTCAATTCACTTCTGCTCTTCTCCATCTGATCCTGATGGGACAGGCTCTATCTACTGTAAGTCCTGCAAATCTACTTTGAATCTAGTGCACTGTAATGATCTTGGAAATAGTTCTTTAAAACATTCCTCAGTAGTAAATTGTTTCTAAAGATGGCAAAGTACTCAAAAGCATCTTGTTTTATTTTGAACCTTATCCATGCAACCTACTGTATAGATCTCTGCACAGCTCTGCTCCTCAATGCCTACAGCCATGGGTTTCTCCAGACTACTCCCATCCCAAACAAGTCTCTGTTTTGCTTTGGCCTATCTGTCATTTGTGCCTTCTCTTACCAGACGAATAAAAATGGACAGCATTCGGCAGTTAAGATGCAGAATAATCTTTCTAATATAACCCCAATGTCTCCCATTCTCCTGATGTTTATGTGCCTCGTGAAAACACATCTGGTCACATACTCATCCCTTTAAAACTGCTTACTGTTTCAAGTTGTGGGCTCAAGCATATGTGAATTACTTGGACTGATCATTTTCATCTATCATTTGCACTTTTATGTTTCTTCTGAGCTAATTTAAAATTACTCAGTATTTGTTGTGAACTTTGCACCTTGTAATCATTCTCTTAATTTGCATGCACTGTGTTTTCATTTTGTAAGCAGTCTTGGATAAATGTGTCTGCTAAATAAGGAAACAAATTTGTGCATTTATATGAATACATATAAAAATGTATACAATATGTAATACTACTAAAGATTCACAAACATATTTACTATGCTTTATTAGGCCTGATTGTTGTCATTTGGAGACAGACTATAACTATTACCAATGGGCGCAAAAAATCATATTAGCCTGGTCATGACACAATTGTGTACACTTTTTTAAAAATGTTAAAACTTTTCTTCATTGAGCATCACTGAATATTGTATCGTCTTCTACACAGCATGCTAAATGGAACACGTACTTCATCTATTTCTGTTTTATTTATCTTTTTTAACTGACCATGTACAAGTAAGAATTCCAACCTGTTAATTAAAAACTAAACTGTCAATTTATTTAATACTTTACAACATTTTACATCCTGGCTTTACAAATTACCACAGCAAAAGGTCAGACAGGCATTTAATTGACACTTACGGATTCCAGTGCTCCTTGGAGATTCTGTAAAGGCTAGCAAACATGATGGGTAAGATGACATTGGAATTCTCTTCTATCAAGCTCATAATGTACTCATTGTTCCAGTAATACAGTGCTCTTTCTGCCACCTAAAAAGAATTATAAAAGTTAAAATAAGACGTTTTACATTCAAATATATTTTCTCTCAAAAAACAAAAACACCTGCATTTAATAGTAATTTAAACTTGAGAGTTCATTCCGCTGGTTAGGAGCAAGAACAGAGAAACACTGTGCGATCTTGGCAGATCTGGCAAGAGGAGGGATGGTCAGGCAAAGGCAGAGTGAAGGCTTACTGAAGGGACACAAGGACCAAGGATTAGAGATGCTGAGAAACAGAACTGAACAGAGAACTGTAGGCCAAGACTTGAGTTTTGAACTGAATCCTTGCAGCAACAGGAAGCCAATGGAAGGACTGAAGTAGGAGTGAATGAATGAAAGCAATGATACCAAGGTTTCTGACAATGACTGATAGTGAAATGGTGACATCTTACTGGGCGATGCTTAGCGACAAATCTGAGGAAGGAGAATCAGAGGACAACTGCATTTTGACAACCTACTGTAAACCCTTCACAAAAAGTCTGAAAAACAAATATATATATATACACACACACACACACACACACACAAAGTGGAACCTCGGTTCAAGACCATAAATCGTTTCAAAACTCAGGTTGTAAACCAATTTGGTCGTGAACCAAAACAATTTCCACCATAAGATTGTATGTAAATACAATTAATCCTTTCCAGACCATACGAACTGTATGTAAATACAGTAATCCCTCGCTATATCGCGCTTTGACTTTCGCGGTTTCACTCTATCGCGGATTTTAAATGTAAGCACATCTAAATATATATCACAGATTTTTCGCTGGTTCGCAGATTTCTGCAGATAGTGGGTCTTTTAATTTATGCTACACGCTTCCTCAGTTTGTTTGCCCTGTTGATTTCATACAAGGGACGCTACTGGCAGATGGCTTAGAAGCTACCCAATCAGAGCATATATTACATATTAACTAAAACTCCTCAATGCTATAAGATATGCATCCCGCGCGGAGCTTGATTGTTTGCTTGTCTCTGCCTCTCTCTCACCCTCTCTGACATTCTCTGCAGAGGGGCTGTTTGCTTAGAAGATACTAACGCTCCTCTAAAAATGCCGCGGCAAACTTAAAAGCACAAGTATTGATTTTTTAATTGTTTGCTTTTCTTTGTGAGCTCTCTCTCTCTCCCTCTGAAATTCTCTGCTCCTGAAGAGAAGAAGATCTATTTGCATTTTTTTAATTGTGAGAAAGAACTGTCATCTCTGTCTTGTCATAGAGGACAGTTTAAACTTTTGACTAAAGGGTGTTATTTCATGTCTAGAGGGCTCTAATAATGTTAACAGTGTGGGAGAGTTTAGAAGGGCTTAAAATATATAAAAATAACTACACAAACATATGGTTTCTACTTCGCGGATTTTCGTCTATCGGGGGTTCTGGAAGCATAACCCCTAATCGAGGAGGGATTTGTGTATATATTTTTTTAGTTTTTAAGCACAAATATAGTTAATTATACCATAGAATACACAGCGCAATAGTAAACTAAATGTAAAAATATTGAATAACACTGAGAAAACCATGAACAACAGAGAAAACTAACACTGCAATAGTTTGCGCTATAGTGCTAGGAACCGCTCGCTAAAAACACTTTTTTTAATGAGTTTTAAGCACAGAGAAAAAAATGAACATTTGAAAAATCCGTAATTTAATAAATCACCAAGAAAAGTAACATTGCCACAATGCACGCTATGAACCAATCGCTGTAAACGGAACTGAAAATAAAAACAAGCATTTTCTACCTTATGCGTCCAGCCTTCCCTCTCTCGCGAGCCTGGAGCGCCTGTGTATGTGTGTGTGCTCGCCACGCACTCTCTCTCTATCTTGCTCGCTGTACAGGAAATGCACAGGGAGAGACTGAACATGTACAAAACCTAAAGGGAAACTGGCTTGTTCGTATACCGAGTTTGTGGTCTTGAGCCGAGGCAAAAGTTTGGCGAACTTTTTGATCGTAAACCGAGTTGTACGTGTACCGAGACGTTCGTGAACCGAGGTTCCACTGTGTAATATATATATATATACACATATATATACATATATATATTTTAGTGTTGCGTACTCTGCATTATTTGGCAGTAAAACTATTTCAACCATATATTTTTTTATATATACTGTATATATATATATTCAATGTAATTGTTTTGTCACTGTTATGAGTGTTGCTGTCATCAAGGATTTGATAATCATTATTTCTTTCAATCAGGTTCATATTTGGGGGATGTGTTGTGTTCAAGTTACATTCCGTGTTTGTAAACCGTTGTAAAGATAACAGGTTTCAATCATCGAAGTGTTCATTATCCAAATCGCTACTTGTGAATCTAAGATGTTTAACAGGCATTCCCGGTATTAACTTGTGGATTTGCCAGCGAATATTTAGCGACGGCGTCTCTATGAACTTGTGGAATTGGCTGCGAGTATTTAGCAACAGCGTGTCTATTAACTTGTGGATTTTTCTGCGATTATTTAACGACAGCGTCTTTATGAACTTGTGGATTTTTCTGCGAGTATTTATCGAAAGCGTCTCTATTAACTTGTGGATTTTTCTGCAAGTATTTGGTAGCAGTGTCACAAAGTTGTTTCCGTCTAGCTGCATCAGAAAATGTACCACAACGTCTGACACGCCTCCTTTTTACTGTTTTTTCACAACTTGGATTGCTGCTGTCATAATCGGTTTGAGTTTCATGGTTTGTTTCAATTACGTTAGTATTTTCAGGACTTGTGTTGAAGTGACATTCAGCATCTGTCAAGCATTGTAAGCATACAACCGCCTTCATCGATAACTTCACATCCAGCTTTTGAGAGTTTAAGCATTCATAAACATCAAAGTGTCCACTACTGAAATCGTCACCTGTGAATCTAAGATGTTTAAGAGGCATTGGCGGTTGTCCAAAGGTGTAAAATATTTGGCCACTTCGGCACACTTGAAAGCGACAACCGAACAATTCAGCGGCAGCCATCAACTCACATGTAGAACCATAGGTGAAGGGCTTAAGCATTTAATATGCTTAAGCGTATAATTATCTCCTGCACCGTCATCAGTCCACACCTTGAACTTGTCCCAGTCATTCAATACATAAGACACAATGTTTCTCCAGATATCAAGAGTGAGCCTGATATGGCCGTGCAATATGTAACACACAGAATAGAAAAGATAGGTGCCATCGCCGGGCATGGAAACCACTCACTAAGTGACAGCTCTTTGATCGATGGTGATCACCTCGATAGACATGTTAATGTGGGTACGGTTGGAATGATAAAGGAAATGGGTACCTGAACAATGTAAAGTTAGTCTAAAATACCTACACAATAACTATAATCGTAATAAACGAACAATAAAACAGCAGAGAAGCCGTGGATTAAATAAAAAGGCTGTAGTTATCAGCAGGGAGACATGAATCCCGTGGCGAAGCAAGGAAGGAAATGAAGAGTGGAGCGACGGACGGCCTAATATACAGACGGACGGCAGCCAACAACGTGGGAGGCATTGGGATGGGGGACCCAACGCCGCCTCACACGGTGACTGACCTGCAGGCTATGGACATATATATGTACGTAAGTAGGATTCAGTTAGCGTTGGGAACCTGCGTACCAGATTTCTTGAAGATGTGCCCATAAGTAACAAAGACTGTTGAAAAGTTCAATATGGCGGCCGACAGTGGCATCATACCACCGAAATAAGTACCAAATTTCAGCCTTCTACCTACACGGGAATTTGAAGAATTAGTGATGTTGGAAAGTTCAATATGGCGGATGAGAGTGGCGTCATAACACCGAAATAAGTACGTACATTGGTTCAGGTTAGCGCAGGGAAGCCGCCTACCAAATTTCGTGAAGATGGGGCCATAAATAAGAAAGTTCAACATGGTGGACGTTGTTGACCGTTATGACCGTTATGCGTAGAATTTCAAAATTAAACCTGCTTAACTTTTGTAAGTAAGCCGTAAGGAATGAGCCTTCCAAATTTCAGCCTTCTACCTACATGAGAAGTTGGAGAATTAGTGACGTTTTGAAAATTCAATATGGCGGCCGACAGTGGCGTCATACCACCGAAATATGTATCGACATCGGTTTTGGTTAGCGCAGGGAAGCCGCCTACCAAATTTTGTGAAGATGGGGCCCATAAATAAGAAAGTTCAACATGGCGGACGTTGTCGACCGTTATGCGTAGAATTTCGAAATAAAACGTGCTTAACTTTTGTAAGTAAGCTGTAAGAAATAAGCCTGCCAAATTTCAGCCTTCTACCTACACGGGAAGTTGGAGAATTAGTAAGGAGTGAGTGAGTGAGGGCTTTGCCTTTTATTAGTATAGATATATACATACTGTACATACACACACACACATATACACAAAATTAAAATACAATAATTTTTGACTTAACTCAATACAAAGCTATAAATCATAAACCCAGGTACATTTTAATACAGGACCTATCATAACCAGTACTGCAAGAGGAGAAAAAAAATGAAAATTACACACACACATATACATATATACATATATATATATATATATATATATATATATATATATATATATATATATATATATATATATATATATATATATATATTTGAAAGCAACACTCATAACAGTGACAAAACAATTACATTGACAATCATGTCACGTTATTTTCAAAATATTTCCTTTTCTTTACTTCTTTAACACACTACTTCTCCTCTGCGGATCTAAATACGAGCATTGGCTCGCGTAACGTGCCACGAGCCAGGCTGTGGTTATGCGTGAAGCGTTTCCCGATCGGGGATTCACCCAAGCTGACGCTGACAGCCCGTCAGCTCACTCAGTATTCCTTGTTCTCCCATAGCGTGAGGATCTACGCGTTTGTGCGCTTGTGATTTCATTGTTTTGTTGTAGCAGTTCGCTGTATAAGCGTATCCAAAAATACGGCGGTCATGCAGACAGAGAATAGGAGACGATTGCCCTCAAGAGGAGAGAGAGAGAGAGAGAGAGAGGGAGAGTGTGAGAGAGGTGCGTGCGCGCGCGAGCGGAGATAAGGAGAGAGAGATGCGCACGAGAGAGAACCATCAGCTCAGTTATGCTCACATGACGCTCAGCAGACAAAGTGTATCCATACTACTTGTATTGCAAGACTTTGCTCGTTTTATCAAGTCAAAATTAATTAAAAATTTAGCTCGTCTTGCACAACACTCGTAAATGAAGTTACTTGCAAACCGAGGTTCCACTTGTATTATTTATCAGTGTTATTTGTTAGGAAAATTGATTTTTATGTTGATATTTTTGGGGGTGCGGAACGGAATAACTGGATCTCCATTAATTTCAATGGGGAAAATTGTTCTAGATACGAGAATTTCGCTATACAAGCTCAGTGCTGGAACGAATTAAACTCGTATCTCGAGGTTCCACTGCATGTATATATATATATATATCTATACTAATAAAAGGCAAAGCCCTCACTCACTCACTCACTCACTGACTTATCACTAATTCTCCAACTTCCCGTGTGGGTGGAAGGCTGAAATTTGGCAGGTTCATTCCTTACAGCTTCCTTACAAAAGTTGGGCAGGTTTTATATCGAAATTCTACGCGTAATGGTCATAACTGGAAGCAGTTTTTCTCCATTTACTGTAATGGAGATGAGCTTCAACGCCGTGGGGGCGGAGTTTCGTGTGACATCATCACGCCTCCAACGTAATCACGCAGTACATAGAAAACCAGGAAGACCTCAAAAAAGCGCTGAAGAAAACATGCATTATATAATTGAGAAGGCAGCGAAACAATAAGAAGCGGCGAAAGTGACATATACAACCATATTCATGAGTTCTGCTACTTCGGAAACAAAGCACGATGTAAACCTACACTTTAAATTAAGTTCATAGACAGGCTGCCGCTGCGTTTGTAATTTAGTGCCTGCCCATATAAGGCCGTCCGTCAGCGGCAATCCAATAGCAAACTGCCACGGGTAAATATTCACGGGTGAAGGACTGTGCTTATGGAGAGGAAGATGAGATGGTCAGGGTGGTGTTTGACACAAACTCAGCGAAACTGCGAGAGAAAGTTTTAAGTGCCAGGACTAAGGTAACATTAAATACAGCCATGGACATAGCAGGAGATGGCACCAGCACAGCTGGGAACCTTCGATGCATGTACACCGAGCGGCTCACGTGAACTGGACGCAGTGCACAGATAAAAGGCAACAGTTCCAAAGAGCTGAACAAAACCGAATTACACAATTGAAAAGGCAGCAAAAATATGAAGCGTCTCATACATACAAGCATATTCATAAATCCAACTACTGCGGAAACAAAGCACACGTTGGAAAAAGTCAATGTCCCGCTAAAGGAAGACAGTGTAAAAAAAACCGTGCATGCAGTGTGTCAGGTCTCAGATAAAGAAGAAGACGAGCTGTTTATTGATGCAGTAAGAAACGAATCGATGAATGAAACCTGTCATCTTTACAACGATTGACAAACACGGAATGTAACTTGAACACAACACATCCTACAAATACGAACCTGATTGAAAGAAATAATGATAATCAAATCCTTGATGACAGCAACACTCAGTAACACTCACAAAACAAATACTGTATATTGACAGTCATGTTACGTTATTTTTAAAATGTTCCCTTTTCTTTTCTAGCTTTTTAACACACTACTTCTCCGCTGCGATACGCGGGTATATATATATATATATATGTATATATATATAACCCGATCTACATACTCGAATAATGGATACTTTATTCGCCATCAATGATTGTTTTGGTAAAGCCATACTCAGTGTATTCATTAGATGAACGGTAAAAAGTAAGAGCGAGGGGAGGATGACTTATTGAGGCATGCAGGCTGTAGCGCGTCAACTCTATCTGAATTGCGATCACATTTGAAAAATATATCTTTTCAAGTTCTATTTAGTCCATATGTGTCAAACTCAAGGGTCGGGCCACATCCGCCCGGCGTGTAATTATATCCGCCCCGAGATCATTTTATATACTGTATTATTGTTATTAAAGCCCGGTATATGAAGCGCTGGTAACACAATAAACTACAGATCCCATAATGCAACACTAGCTCACACGATGCTGAAGAGAAAAGTTGATTCTGAAAATAGAGCCTTTAAAAACCGATGGGAGGCTGAGTATATGTTTACTGAACCTGTGTGTCTCATTTGTGGAGCTATTGTGGCTGTAATTACAGAATTTAATCTAAGACGGCACTATAAAACAAAACATCAGGGTAACCTGAAAGACCTGAATGCAATGCAGAAGATACAGAAAGCAGAAGAATTAAATAAGAATCTGACACTTCAGCGGACGTTTTTATCCGTGCACAATCACAAAGTGATTTCAATTGAGGCTGCTTTTATGGGAGACACAACCACTTGCCCCACTTTCCCTGTTACCAAGTAATGTTAAACCAAGTCGTCACTACGGTGTTCCCAAATACGCACTTTGCTGATAAACTGAGCGCACTGAGTTTGCACGGCGCTTTGGTGACTTTGAAGAACAAAAAAAGTCCGTCTACATGCGGCTCGAACCTTGTGCATGTTTGGTAGCACATATCTGTGTGAGAAGCTCTTCTCAGTGATAAAGACTAACAAAACAGCACACAGGAGTCGCCTCACTGATGAGCACCTGCAATCCATCCTGAGAATCTCCACAACACAGAACCTCACACCAAACAGAAACGAACCTGTGTATATATACACACAGACATACACACACATATATTATAAACATATATATATTAGGGGTGGGACTCGATTAAAAAAATTAATCCAATTAATTAGAGGCTGTGTAATAATTAATCTTGATTAATTGGATGTAATCACTCATGAATATTTGCCCCAAATCGCAAATGTTTTTTTTTATAATTTAAAAGGGTTTTAGTGGGCGACAGAATCAAATAATAGACATGGAATATTGTAAACTCAAGCTCTTTTAATTTCTGAGAAAAAAAAAAAAAATGCTTTTAAACTGCATTTGAATTCAAAACAGAAACAAAAATATCATCCCTGGTTAAAATTGGGCAGACTTAAAAATAAAGAAAATAAAGTGGTAGTTTAAGTACTTTAAGTACATTTTCAGAATGGTATTGTCTTTAAATAATAATAACCAAAATTTCAACATAAAGTGCAGTTTTTCTTCTTAAAAAAATAAGTCAAAAACATAAAAGGTAACTTGACCAACTTAATCTTTAAACTCTGAGTAACCTTAGCCAAAATTATTTTGTACATTAGGCTAAAACAGTGTGATCATTGAAAATTTTGTAATTAGATGTAATTAGAATTACTAACGGTCACGGAAGTCCAATGATCCCCAGTAAGAGCCACAAAGTCTGCTTTCTGTAATGCATGTAATTTTGCTTGCTTGTCAGTGTGCACATTGTCTTTGGAAATTAAATTTTCCTCCGATCAGTCGTAGGAACACGCTTTATTCCGACTCTAACATTTTTGTAGCTGTGATGTGTGCATCAGTGTAATCGATGTACCAGGAAATCATGCATTGACAAAAGTTCCCCTTTGCTTGGAATTGAAAGTGTGATTAAATGCGTTATTTTTTAACGCGTTATGGAGTACATGCATCGAAGCTTCTCAGCTGTGCTTGTGCTAAGAAAAGGAAACATTTTAAAAATAATGTAACATGAGTCTGCGTTAACCGCATATTTTTTCATACGTCCCAAACCAAGGAGATGTGAGGGTAAAATGAATCGGGAAGCGTGTGTACATACTCAGTGCATCCATTCTCGGGAATCGAACCTCAGATGTCGGCACTAGAGGTAAACCTCTACAATTGTGCCATGGCGTGTGGCTCGTCTATTTGAGAGTATGTAGATCGGGGTATATATATATATATATATATATATATATATATATATATATATATATATATATATATATATATATATATATATATATATTCGCAGGAGAAGTAGTGTGTTAAAGAAGTTATGAAAAAGAAAAGGGAACATTTTAAAAATAACGTAACAGGATTGTCAATATACAGTAATTGTTTTGTGAATGTTAAGAGTTTTGCGGTAATCAAGGATTTGATTATCATTATTTCTTTCAATCAGGGTCGTATTTGTACGATGTGTTGTGTTCAAGTTACATTCCGTGTTTGTCATTCATTGTAAAGATAAGAGGTTTCATTCATCGATTTGTTTCTTACTGCATCAATAAACAGCTCGTCTTCCTCTTTATCTGAGATGTGACACACTGCATGCACGGGTTTTTTTTACACTGTCTTCCTTTAGCGGGACATTGACTTTTTCCACTGTGTGATTTGTTTCCGCAGTAGCTGCACTTATGAATATGCTTGTATGTATCAGACGCTTCATATTTTTGCTGCCTTCTCAATTGTGTAATCGGTTTTGTTCAGCACTCTTTGGAACTGTTGCTTTTTGTCTGTGCACTGCGTCAGTTCACGTGAGCTGCTTGGTGTTCATGCATCGAAGGTTCCCAGCTGTGCTGGTGCCATCTCGTGTGATTTCCACGGCTGTATGTAATGTTAGCTAAGACCCGGCACTTAAAAGTTTCTCTCGCAGTTTCGCTGAGTTTGTGCCAAACACCACCCTGACCATCTCATCTTCCTCTGCATAAGCACAGTCCTTCACCCGTGAATATTTAGCGGCAGTGTTTCAATTGGATTGCTGCTGACGGACGGCCTTATATGGGCAAGCACTAAATTACAAATGCCAGCGGCAGCCTGTCTATGAACTTAACTTAAACTTTAGGTTTACACCGTGCTTTGTTTCCGAATTAGCAGCACTCATGAATATGGTTGTATATGTCAGTCGCTCGCTTCTTATTGTTTCGCTGCCTTCTCAATTATATAATGCATGTTTTCTTCAGCGCTTTTTTGAGCTCTTCCTGGTTTTCTACGTACTGCGTTGATAGTCAGTTCACGCGATTACGTGGGAGGTGTGATGATGTCACACGAAACTCCCCACGGCCATCCAGCTCAACTCCATTACAGTATATGGAGAAAAATAGCTTCCAGTTATGACCATCACGTGTAGAATTTCGAAAATGAAACCTGCCCAACTTTTGTAAGTAAGCTGTAAGGAATGAGCCTGCCAAATTTCAGCCTTCTACCTACACGGGAAGTTAGAAAATTAGTGATGAGTCAGTCAGTCAGGGCTTTGCCTTTTATTAGTATAGATATATACATACTGTACATACACACACACATATACACAAAATTAAAATACAATAATTTTTGACTTAATTCAATACAAAGCTATAAATCATAAACCCAGGTACATTTTAATACAGGACCTATCATAACCAGTACTGCAAGAGGAGAAAAAAATGAAAATTACAGCCTTACTACTTAAAAATCTGATTACTCTCAAGAGCACTGGTTTTTATTCTACATATTTCAGCTGATGGATCCTCCCTTTGGCCTTAAATCTTTGAAACTGCAAGTTTTGAATAAAGTTATTTTGTTTACAAATATTTATACAATCAAATAAAAATTACGGTAATAAAGTTGGCAAAACAAAAAACTGCAACTTTAGTTAATGTTGTTAATGAAAAATAAGACATCCTCCAGCAAATTTAGAGTTACAATGATGGCTAACCTGGAAATGTGGACTGGATACACATCTAGAAATCTGTTTGAAGAGTGGTTCTTGAATTTTGATAAACTGGGATGGTTCAATGACATCAAGGATCTCCTCTAGTTCCCCAAGAAACATAACCTGTTAAAAAGTGCATTTACAGTATGAGATGAGAAAAACAGATTTTGCTTTGAAGTTCAATCCCTCAAGAGCTATACTGGGAAGTTAACATCAGTAACCTGCCTATGAACTGTTTTACTATTTCATTCATCCATCCATCCACTACCTAAAACGGGATTGTGTCAAGTACAAGATGAGAACCTGAACAGTAACAGAAATATCCACTGCACACTCACACATACACCAGAGGAACAAATATATGAACCTAACGTTATTTGATACAGAAAACAGGACTAAAATACAGCATGCTTACTCTGAACCACAACTTTTTTTTTTTTTAATATATCTAGTTTCATGTACATTACTCCTAATATTTTAAGGCAGAAAAAGCACAGCAGAAGTAATAAAGATGACAGTATACATACACCTACACCTAGTGGTTGTTAAAGTCAATCACATGTTGTGCATGTGGAAATATATTTGAGATGTGCGGATTTTGTACTTTTAGTGAGGTATCACACAATCTGCAAACTCAGTCAGCCTTGGCCCAAAATACTCCCATACCAAGTTACATTACAGTATGTACACTTTATTTTCACTGAAGGTGTCAATTCTGTTTCCAGATGAAGAACAATCTGATAGTTTAAAGGTGCCCTCATGTTTTTGTTTAAATGAACATCAAGTGTCAAAGTCAGTCTACATCAATCACTCTAATACAGAAAGAAATTAAATTTCTCAACCCAAATGTAACTGTTAGGACTGTTCATTTATAACTCTTTATGTAATGTAACTGAACAACAGGCAATCGTTTACATTACTATTTTTAAAATATCAACTCCTGAAGTGTCAGTATTAGTTAAGGTAACACTTCTACATCTATAACTAGTTTATACTGAGTGTTTTTATAGTTTAGATTTAGTTACATTTATTCATGACTGATTTTTTTTTTTTTTATTACTGGCAAAATGTTAGTGCTAATACGACAGGCATTACTGAGATCATGACAGATTTATCAGGACTACCCCTGTAACACCACCATCGCACCATACCTCCTTTTGACTACAAGTTTTCGGCCAGAACTTTAACAAGCCCCTGATAACCTACAGAACAAAAAGAGAAAATTAATTTACAGTAAAACATTTGCAAAGTGAAACAACAATCAGACAACAAAGGAAACAATAGCATCCCCTACCGGTTCTGTCAATGCTGGATCTTTTTCTAGAAACTGTACAATACAATACGCCAACTAAACAGAAAAAAATATATAAAGTTACAAGAGATTTTGGCCTTTATTGTTGTAAACAGTAAACATGCTTCACATTTTACAAACCTAAAAAAATAACACTTCTACTGTAATTAACTCCATATTGGTATTTAAAAGCCAACTGACTACTTTATGTCAATAACTTGTATTAAGAATAAAAATGACACACAACAACAATGACAATACTGGATTAGAAGCAATAAATATTTACTATTTCATCTAAGGTTGTATTTTTAAAAAATTTTTAAACAAAATGTCACAATAGAATACAACTCAAAGAAACAACTAGAACATATGCAATAAAAGAAACCCAAGAAATTTAGCATTCAACAACCACATCAAGACAGTTTTAGGACTATAGAACCCCGTCTAAAATGTTGTCTTTTTGGTCTAAGATAAAACAAAAAGAAAAATAAAAAGACTCAGCACTGGCTCAACACGTTTATTTTAGGATTACAGTGAGGAGTTCTGAGCAGATCCCTTCAAAGATTAGACAATAGTATAGAATATCAATTTCCCAATTAGTAGAAGAGACAGTATTGGAGTGCATTCAGTTGAGCAAAAGAATTTTTCATGCAAGTAATATGGTGCAGAATATTACAAATTACATTTCACGGCACACTTAATTCAGCTGGTATTACTTCTTACATTGCTGTTAAGGCATTACAATTTTTTTAAAATCCAAAGATATCAGAGAAACATATAACATTTTTTCCCCAAAATGGTTTATGTGTTAGACAGTCACAGAATATTCATGTGACCTACCAAATATTTTACATTCTAAAATAAACTTCAGCTACACTGAAGCAATTTCAAAAATTATTCATTTCAATAAATAGGTTATTAAATCAATACAAAAAAATATCTAGAAACCAACCTGTGCATGGAAGAGAGACAAACTCCTGACTGTGTGCAAAGGAATCAACACTTTCACCAGAAATTGCTTGTGTTCTGCCTTAAGCGGCAAAGCAAAGCCATTGATTATGCTACAGAGAGAGACAAATAGAAAATGACAGAGTCATGACTGGCCTACATCTGTTAATTAAGATGGAAAAACCTAAAATATATGATAAAGTGAGGCAGAGTAATGTGTTACCCTTTTAAATATAAACAGAAGCATTCAAAAATCCAATCAAATAAGAATGTAGAAAACGGTGACTAAAAATAACATTTAACATATTTCAGCCTTGGATTTGCATACCTTTAGTTATAAGCACAGAGAGTAACAAATATAAGTTGAAAGGATGAAAACACACTGATAAAACTAATTAGCTCTCAACATGCTCTCTCAAAGCTGCAAATACCTTTTATAGCAAATATTACAAACAAAACGAACGGATGGACAATATTATGTAATGGGTTTTCCATACAAGTCTTCATTTACAAAAAGATCTGATCACAAAAGACGACCCCAAAGCATTCCTGTACAGAGAATCTCTTGCAAGTTTCACAATTGCTCCATTCCTTTAATTACTTTTGCATTTCCCTGACCTGATTGTATTTAGAATCAATAATTTTAACTATGAACTTCATTGCCAGCCAACAAAGAACAGCTGTACATATACCACACTATTCCAAATCAGAGTAGTGACAGTGATGCAATAACAATGTGGAACATCTAAAAGTATATTAAAAGAGATAGTCTGGTGGTCTGAAGTTAAGGCTATTTCTTCACAATCACGGCATGCTATAATTTTCCCCAGACACGTGGTTTGGCTGATGCAGCTAATAATTTAATATCTATATTTATTTAAACATAAAAACTGCATAGCAGCAGATCAATTGTGACAATGAAGCTGGGAGAAAGCATCCACTTGAAGTGGAGAGTGTTAGAGTATCTATATGCACTTTTCTCACTCAGGGGTGTGGGCTAATGTTAACCAACTTCCTAAGAAGTAAAGTTACACACTTTAACAGTAGTTCTTTTCCTTCTGATTATCTTTTTATGGTTTTGTTGCTGAGCCTTTCCCGAGTCAGAATACACTGACCAAGACAAGCTACAACAGGCAAAACAGAAGAGACTGGCAATTGAAAATATGTAGTGAGTTGTTGTACATATGTGAGACATCCAATAACACCCAATAAGAGTAAATGACTATGCCATACAGAGTGGGACTTGTTACTGTCTCCTGCGTTATTAGCCATCTTCCAGTTCAAAACTCTGGACACCTACAGTTTCCTACAATGGAATATTTCCTTTGGGCTCAGCTGCACATATAATTTACATTGTTGTTGTTTATTGTAAATATCCATCCCCCAAAAAATAAAATTTGAAAGAAAAAAAAAAACTGCAGTAAAATTATTTCCAAGATTGCTTGACTGTTATAAAATTCCACTTTAGAATAAAAGGACTTTTTTATTTTTAATTTAAGAGAGATGCTAGAGCACATTCAGTCTGACAAATTTAGCAAGATTTAAGGCTATTGTTTCACATTTGTATTCCTGTCCTAGTATAGCCTCACGTAACAAAGCTGTGTCTGAGGCAAATGACGGCATGCCACATTTGGGGGTGGGTAAGGGTATGTTGGGATGGGGAGAGGAGATCACCATAAATTAAAAATAACCAAAGTTCGCCATTAACAAACAGCATAGAAAACCAGAACTCCCGGCATAAAAAGTAATCTTTATGAAGGGGAAAAAAGCACAAGATATAGGAGTTACAAGGGAAGTGATTCTTTATCTATAGTTAAGTCTTCTGCAAAAACACTCCGGTAACCATAATACAATGATTTACACCAGTAGATGCCAAAACAATATGGAAAATAATTAATATTAAGCAAAAATGTATAAAATTTAATACATTTAAAAGAATTTAATATATAATACATAAGTAACCTACAAATGTATTGGAATGTGTTTTATATCTACCACTGTATTAAAAACAAATGGTCAGTCGACAAGCTGCTGGTTTAAATACAAATATAACTGAATTGAGAGAAGATTCTGCACATAGCAGTGCTCAAAAATGTAACAATTTTCTCATCAAAGAGCAAACTACAAAATTCAAATTTGTCAAATTACAAAGAGGAGATGGGAAGAATGCTGACCAAGGTTCATCTGTAAAGTGAAAAACAGCATGCTACCCTTGTACTCACATCTTGTAGCCCCTAACCTAAGCAGTGGCTTTAATGCAAAGCAGCAGTACTCTTAATTGTGATTTTGATTTACAAGAACAGCCATAACACATAACTGTGACAAGGTGCCAAGTAAAACACAAACTGCCAGAGTAACTTCAAGAAAATGAAAGCCATAGGGTGACTATTTATGGTCTTGGTATTGGCTCTTTTGTCTAAAGTAAATAAAGAGACATAATGTACCTGCCAAGGATCTCCAAAAGTTCTGCTACACCATTGAAGTGCTCTGTTTCATAAACAAATCTACAGACACACAAGAAGGGAGAAACAATTTAGTTAATCAAAGTGAGAGCACACGGAACACAAATGCTTAAAACATAATACTTGCTTACCGTAGAAAAATATTATTAATCTGTTTTCGTATAAAAGCTCTAAGACCAAGGAACTTTCCATAAATTCTGTGCAAGACCGTTTTCAGATAATCTCGTTCTCGTGGATCTTCACTGTCAAAAAGTTCCAATAGCTAAGGAAAGAAAAATAAGTAAAAACTGAAGAACTATTGTGCTTAAGGCCACAACACACAACATTTTCAGCAATTTTCAGTCGTAGTCTTCATTTATTAGTGATTTGCCCTGACAAAGGTTTGTTTTTGTGTTAAAAAGCAAGGATAGGCTCTGTGTGCATGACAGCTACCAACCATTGAGCGCCAACCTAGAATTACAATGAGCAGCAATGCGGAGTACAGTAAAAGGGAGTTTTAGACCTAACAAACAGAAGAGAGAAAAGTCTGTCTGATGTCTTGTGTTTTATACTCCATGACAAAAATAAGAGAACGACAGAGGTTGCAGCTGAACTCACCTTACCTGTAAGCCCTTTCTACAGCACTGGCTTTGTCAGAAAAAGGGGCAAGCAAGTATTTTTTTTTTTTTTTAAAGTGTGAAATTACCAGAAAGTTCATTATGCTATCAGGTAATTTGATATGTCCGACAATTTCTAGTCATGTAAATTGACATATTCAAGTGAAGAGATGCAGTCATCAAGGTTGGCATCCCCTCCAACTAGAAGTCACGTAATGTAACAATGGCTATAGTTTAAATGTTATCAATTCAATATACACTTTCACAACACAAGTTCTACAAAGAATTATTATTACTATTGCCTATATAAACAATCAAAGTACAAAAATACAATTATGATAATAATGTGCATTGTTAAATAGACTGTACAAACTACCCTGGCACCTAGATGACAGCAACTAAATTTCAACAGGAGATGCAAATTTTGATCAAATATTATAACCAATTCTCATCCTTATTTGATCAATTATTAACTGTTAATTGTTAAAAAGGGATATCACCCTTAATATCAGAAAAAATTATTCAAGCATTTTTTTCCCCCACAGGAAAAGTTTTATTCATCTGTCTTTATTTCATCTTGTACAATTTCTTGTATTAGGAATTTGTTAGTTATCACATATCCCTTGGTCAGCCATTAGAGCAAGTGCAGGTTAAGAACCTTGCTCAAGGGTCCAGCAGAGTAGGATCTCTTTTGCCAGTAGAGGGGCAACCCTCCAGATACCAACAAAGATCATCAGCCTCAGACCCACCACTCTGCCCTCTGATTTATGCACTGTGTGTGCAATAATTCATTTAAATGTTAAGGAAAATGTGTCACAAATTGGCTCTTTACATTACTGAAAAACACTTTGTGCATTTTTGTAGTCTCTGGTGCCAACCACACTGCCACAGTTCTCTGGTGTTCTCGTTCTGTACATATTTTTGAGAGGTTAATGTGTGTTTTTTATGGACTTCAAGAATTACTTTTACTAGTAAAAATCTTTTTCATAGACAGGACTTAGTTCCACCAGATTTATTTTCTCGGTTTGTTTGAAATGAGGGAAATTTACCACAGTAGTTTTCCCTGTCTGTAAGCAGGCTAGTGCTCTGGACAGGCTTTCGTACTTCACTCCTGGCAATCTGCATTTCAAATGTTCGCTCGCTTGTTAACAAAATGGACGAGCTGTTGTTACTGATTAACACTAACAAAGATTTTGAATGTAACTGTACCTTCTATTTTACAGAAACATGGCCTAGCTCTGATCTACCAGACAATGTTATTCAAAAGGCAGGATCTCAGTTATTCAGAGTGGACCGTAACAGAAGTCTTTTGGGCAAATCACAAGGTGGTAGCATGTGTATGTTTATAAACAACAGCTGGTGCAGGGATGTGTCTGAAATTCTCTGTTTTTCCTCTGCTGATGTTCATTGCAAGCCATTCTATTTACCAAGGGAATTTCATTCCGTTATACTGGTTGGTATTTAGATTCCTCCTGATGTGAATGCTCAATTGGAACAACAATTGCAGGCTGATAATGTTCATAATTTAGAAAATAAACTTCCCATTTTTGTCATTTTCATTATGGGGGATTTTAACCAAAGTAACATGAAAGATGATCTGCCTAGATACCACCAACTGATCAACTGCATCACACATGAGGGCCGAACACTGGATCACTTTTACACCAACATTAAAGGGGCATTTTGCCATTTCTCCCATGCTGCTCATGGCAAATTTGACCATGCCAAGATTATGCTTGTCCCCACCTATAAAAAAGGAAGCTGGAACAGTCAACAGCCTAACGGGTCTATTAGCCCCAGCTGGACTACTGAGGAAGATGGAAGGCTGACGGACTGTTTGGGCTCTATGGATTGGAAAGCCATGGAAGACTGGTGTAGCAGCATAGATGAATACACTGATATTGTGACATCTTACATCTTCGTCTGTGAAGATGTGTGTCTCCCAAAACAGACCATTGTGAGATACAACAATGACAAGCCATGGTTCACCAAGAAGCTGAGGGTTCTCAGAGCTGCTAAGGACCAGACATGCACGTCAGGGGATAGGAATGAATACCGATCTGCAAGGCGGCATTTTAATAAAGCTCTGAAAGCTGCAAAGGCAAATTATAAAGATCAACTGGAAAAAGACTTTAGCAGTAATTGCCAGGCATTGTGGGGTTCTCTGAAAAAAACTTACAAATTACAGGCATAAGTGTTCCCAAGCCTCATTCTCCCCTATTTTGGCTCAGCTAATTGTGTTTTATTGCCAGTTTGACAAGAACATGAGACCCTGCTTGAACTCTGACCCTTTGCCATCTACAGTATATCAGTGTCACTATCCCCACTTCATTTAAGTCCGATTCACCTTCTTCATCTTCACCACTTTTTGGCCCACGGTGTAGTGTGTTGCCGATTAATTCAGTCAACAACAGACCAGCAGCAGTCAGTCTCTCAACTTCCACTAAGACTGAACACAGAGGACTGGGAGGATTCTGCACTCTGCAGCTCACGAATGCCGGGACGGGGCAGACTTAATTGATGTCTGTCAGACAACAGCTTTGAACAGCAACTTGAAATTGCAATGAATCAGTCTGTTGCATCCGCATTATCTGTGCCAAGAAACTTGCCATCACAGAATGATGACAAGAAACTGGATGCATCAGTAAAAGCTGGAAGGGCGGTGTTTCAGAGCAACGGCAAGCGCAGGCGTTGTTTAGAACAAGTGTATCAGTATCTGATGACTGTGCTGCCTACTTCAGTGGAGGCAGAGCGTGCTTTCTCAGCGGTACGCTGGACACGTTGTGCTTTCTACGCTCTTATTACCGCAACTAACTAGATACATGTACTTATATGACAGCATGAACTGCTTGTAGATACGGTTAGTCTTTTATTGGTGTCCACATATTGCAGTAGATTTATTAAAAATAAGTGTCGGCCGTTCTAAAACCGTTCACATGTGAGATGCCCATGCACTGTGTCATCCCCAGGAGCCTGGGATTCCCAAATTCCCGGGAATGGATTCCCTAATACCTATATTATTTTGTATAGTGTTTCTATTTGTAGGTATTATTGAAGTCTGTAAATGTTTTTGTTCAAGAAACTGTTGTATTTGTATAGTTAATTGCACAATGAGAGGTTAATGGTGAGCTAAAATTGTGTTGTCTTGAACTGGTAATTTCCTGTATTCCTTGTTTTTGCACATAACCAAGTCAGTTCTGTTATGTTTGACATGCTAGCAATAAAGTGATTCTGATTCTGATTAAGGACAGTAGCATTATGACATGCACAGGAGTCGGTCACATGTGTGGCCTCTTAACTATTAGGTCTTTCACACACTTCAGTAGACATGAAGTGTACAGGCACATGCGCTTAAATCAGATCACTGTATTTTCATACTTAAGCAGTGGCCACAGAGATTACACGTGTATTTTTACTCCTCCTCAAAAGAATCTATAGTGTTATTTGCATCACATGTGCAGTCAATATGAGCAATAAAAAAAGGAAGTATGTAGACAGCTCTTCCAGACAAGTGCAGTTGACATCATTTTGTCTGTATGCACAAATGTCTATTCCCATGAGTGCTAAATGGCCTTCCTGCCTGCAGCCAAGAATAGCAGCTTTTCTGATAGCAACCAAGTTTCCGGGCATGGTTAGACAGCCTCTTGCCATAATTAAGATACTTGTTAAATCAGTCACTGGCTGCAACTATACGAGCAAAAAATTCTACCGAAGGCATGTTCAAGATGTGGATGAACTGGTGGCCACAATGTTTCACACACCAGGAAACACCTATAACCACTTTGCCCAGGAGCCCCTATCTCCACAGAGCAGCAGTTAGCTTCTTGGTACAGCTGACTACTGTATATCTTGCTACAGACACAAAATGTTCCAGTGCCACTGATTTAATCTGTAATTTGTCATCCAAATAGTGACACATTATTCTGATGTATTACTTGTATGTTAGTACAGTCTAAAAGTCATTTGAATATGATCTTACTGACTGTGGATAGTTGGGTTTTCAGCTGTTGTGTTTTCTTGGTAAAATATTTCTGTATGCTTAGAAACTATACCTCTAGGCTGAGTGTTGTACTTTGGCTGAAAATACTGGAGTATGTGCTTAAAGCCTTTCTCATTGACAAAGTTGGCTGGGATATGTCTTGTTATATCAACATACACATCCTTTTGTCTGACTTCCCATTATTATGTGTTTTTCCTTTTTAGCTCTGCCGATGAGGTAGGTTGCTGCAGACAAACCTTGCAAGTGGTATAATTGTTTTATATGCAGTAATGCACTGAAGATGTGCTGTTTTGCAGTTTTTATTTTCCATCAAAACATTAGTATTCTTCGTGAACTTCATCAATATTATGCAAAAAATGGTCAAAAAACCAAGCTATGTTGTGCAAATGTATTTTTTTGTTGTTGAGATCTATTCTGTTTGCATATGTAAAATAATATAACATATAGCTTAAACGAGCAACATCTGGAAAAAAAATCTATCAGAAGCAAAGCAAATAAAAATATCCAGTACAAATTTTAAATTAATTGTACAATTTATGAGATTTGACTTAATGTCTTAACACAAGTTATCTGTTAGCATTCCAAATTTCAAATCAAGGTTGTGGCATCTGAAAAGAAATAACTAAACCCTTTGGAAAAACTAATTTAATTAACAATATGCTTAACTAGACTGGAAAAAGTATACAGTTTCTAGTATAATACATCTACTTTATACATTCTTCTAAATATTTTGATTATTTTGAGCAATTAATCAAAAGCCAAATAAAGGTTCTTACCTGTAATACAAATTTCTGGTCTATATATTTTTTGGCAATACTGGGCTGGAACTCTTGACTCTCCAAAAACCTTATGAAAAATTCATATACAAGCTGCACGTAAAAATAAAATGAAAATAGTTAAATAAGTATATGCTGACAGTAATAAGATGCTTTTATGAAAGAGTTTAGCCTGCAGAATGAACACGATAAATATGCTACAAACCAGCATTAATGGTTACGTTTCTATTTTTCTCCAGACTTCTGCATTAAGAAGGCTGTAAACATAAAACTTACACTAGTTCTGTCAGTCAAAAGCACCCCACAGGATGTGCGCATTTGACTCTGTACCTTTGATATCCCTTTACACTTTTCTTGCTTGTGCCCTTTCCTTTAATCTGTTCCAAATGAATTCACCAGATTTTCCTCTTACATATCCAGACCATGTATTTTTGGACTGGTGTAAAACTTTATACTTTCATGTTGCTGGAAACATGGCAATTTTTTCCAATTCTGGTTAAAATCTAACATTATAGCTTTTCAGCATATGATTACGTGTGATAAAACAGATGAGGATTGGTTCATTTGTTCAAATTCTATGAATGCCACAATGTAAAAATCCTTTGAAACAGCCAACAACATTTTAACTCCATAGCAAAACCCTTTCCTATACTATATGTAAAGACAGCAAAAACTAACAAGCAAAATTTGTTTTGAGAAGGACTATGATAATATTACATGTACTGTTTAATATCTTAAGTGATTTTTGGTCAAATGATTATAAATCTAGACAAACGGTGACTTATAATAAACAACACCGCATTATTATACAAAGAAAGGTCCAATTTGACAATGATTTTGGAATACTGTTTCAGCCATAAGATTGTGCAGCTATGTGCAGGAAGTATAATGTAATCTAAAAGGAGTCAAATGTACCTTATCCAGAGAGGGGTAAATATTCTGTGTGAAGTAAAATACAATTAACAAGGTGGTAGCACACTTACACACAAAAAAAAAAACAGTTCTAGCTCTCACACAATGGTGCAGTTTATTTTTTGTTATTCTTACTCAGCAGACTCTGAATGCTCAAGTACAAATTTCTCATTACAGAAGCTATAGGACATCAGAATCCAAAGGAATGAGTTATCCTTTAGGTAATCTATCAAGAACTTCATTAGAAGAGAGGCCTTCAGCCAGCCAGACCGGTAAAACACAAAGGTACCAGGCCTGTCAAGCTGGAGCAGACACAACACAAGCTGAATCACGGTAAGTGGCCAGGGTTACAGCAAAGCTAAATGCTTCTTGCCAAAACGTGATCTGTAGAAAATATTAAGCCTTAGGTCAGTCTTAGACTATTTAAACATCAATAATTAAAATGCGGGTCTACATTTTTGTAGTTATGGAAAAATGTCTTCACAGAATATGATAGAATTCTTTTATATAACTGGATGGCTTCTTTAGTTTTTGTTTGAAGCCAGGACTACTGTCCATTTTAAAAGCACACGCCAAGTATATACATCTGTCTACAGGGTGTCGTAAATAAACTCGGTAATCACTACAAGCTGCTGCTCACCTAATATGGAACCTTTAATAACAAAACATTAGCCGAATCATTATGCCTAAACATTTCACTGTATTTTTAATTACCACGTCTAAATTCAACACACTACTGGGGGGAAAACACTAAAATTGTGGCCTGGGGTTAGAGCATCCATAGCAAGAAAGTTTAAAATGAACATCTTACATCAGATCTCCTACAATTTCACTAATACTTAAGGAGAAAACTTTGCATGAAGTTTACATCAAAACCGGGGACTAATTCCATCCACACAAGACATTTATGACTAAAGATGCTGGAAGAATGCACTCCACAACATCTTAGATCCCACACATTAAACATCAATATACTTGCTCCCCTGCACCCAAACACATAAATTCAGAACACTCACAAGTACATTTTACCTCGAAGTTATTAAGCTGCTAATTCACATATAAGCACCTGTTTCAGCTATTCTGTAACCTATACTGCGGATTTGCTGTTACTGAAACTTGTGCAACCCATGTACTTATGTGGTCAGTTTAATATACTTTTTACTACATACACATTTATACCAGATACTTGCACTGTTTAAAGAACACTGTATTTACATTACTATTTAATATCCCATTTGTAATATTTATATTAATGAATAATTTCATCATTACTGTTGACTTGTGTCACCTGTACTTCATTGTAGAATGCAGATTTGTCACTACATGCTTGACTTCATTATACTGAAAGGCATGACAGTAAACCGAGTTGAAATCTTACTTTCCAGTTCTCAATAAGAAGCATTTATTTTGTTCTTCTATATATGCTTTCTTGATATGTTAGGAGATGCAAACAAGCATATGCACTATTATAGTGGCTACATTGCACAATCCTTCATGTATAAACTAAACAGACTTTTTTTAAATTGTCCTCTTTAGCTTTCCTTTGGGAAAATAAAGCTTTATTGAAAAAAACTGACGGCACGATTCGGTGTAATAAGAGGCAGTATTACATTTCTATGGCTCTATTTAGACAGAAGAAACCAATCTTCTTGCAGGAATAGCCACATACTTAAACTTGTGAGCAACAGAACGGTTTTCATGTCCAAATAAATCCAACCACAATGCTCCCTTGGTGATGATGCCTATTATATTAAAAAGAAAATGACTTCTTCAAAGTACACATGGACAACATATCAACATGCCTACTTGTAAATGTGGCCAGGATGCTTCAAGGGTCGGCTCGTCTTCCTCAGGGTCAAACTCATTACTGTCACTGGGGGGAAGAGTTCTGAAAATATTGCAGGAGACCTAACAAAAAAAAAAAATAAAAAAAAAAATTAGTAAATGTCTTAGTAAAAATTGCTTCCATAAATATGAGGACAGATATATTGTTTAGATATCTAAGATTGTTTTAGTAGTTTATTGTCAATATAGCCCTACACAGCCAAATAAACTACTGAACAAACAAGTATATATTCTGAATATTTTTGAAACATCATCTGGCATGGATAAAATGTGAACATAAAACACTTATTTCTAAAATATATACTACAAACAAACAAAACAAAAAAAACAAACAAACAACCAAATACAACAATTACAGAAGACTGAAAAAAATAAACACAAAAAGACAGCATTAACTAAAAATATTCTAAATATGAAAAGTAAAAAAAAAAAAGACAAGACATAAAATACAAGTCAATCATTATTTAAGAAAAATTTGCTTGTGGATTGCATTTTTGATGCTACCCAGAAAACACATTTGGTACTTCTCTTATTCAAGAAGCAACAGCTCGCATACTGTGCTTCAAAAAAACAAAAGATATTTCTCAGCCATTGATGTAAATAGACATTAAAAGAAAGGCTTACAGTTAATAAAAAAACATGCAATCACAAAACTTACACTGGTTAAATCCCGTTTTAGTAAATACCAAAGTAACAATTTTCAGAACAATGAATACTTTTTGTGGTTCCAGACAAATGTTCATAGAATATCATGTTAAATGAATCTCATTTAAATGAAATATAAATCTCAGGATATAACAAAAGTTTTTTCAACTAAAAATGGCCACCGAAGATGATAATGCGATGCAAAAAATAGTTAATCGCGTCGGGACTCGGAAACCCTGTAAAAGGTTGTCTTAATATGAGATAGAGAGAGTCTGTAGCAAAATTTTCAGTCTCGGCACAACATCATATACACAGCTAAATTCTGCACTCTACCGGGCGTTCGGGTATGTATGTGTTGTGTGCGGATATCAAGTTTCATAAAAAAAAAATTGAGAAACAGTATCAGTTTACGCTGAAAGAAAAATTAACAATACTGGAAAAAGTTTTGATTCTGCAATGAAGAAAAATTATGTGGCAAAAACATTCTGGAATCGTACCTTCCTCTTCATGTAACACCTTGTTTTCAGTCTGTATTTTCATACCTGTATTTCTATTAAAAAAGTTACCCCTAACGTGTCATTTTCAAATAAAATATTTTTTTCAGTTTAAAGAGCACCATTTTTTTTTTATACAGGTATGGCCAAGCTTGGATCACACAGAGTTGCATGAACAGACAGGAAAATGAGTCCAGGTTTTTGAGGAAAATACAAGTACTTTATTACTGTATAGAAAAGGCAGGTGCAGTCTCAAGACTTCATTCCTAACAGGAGCTGTTAGGAGTCGCGGCACATGTAATCGTCCTGCTTTAGCCTCCATCTTCAGATTAGAACACCACCAGTGGCTCAAAATCACGACTGTGGCAGACGTGGTGTGGAGAAGACAGATCAGGAGAGTGTGAGGAACAGCAGATCAAAGCCCAGTGTAAAATGTTAAACAGTGGGCGACAAGCACAGTATGAGGTCACCCTGATCCTGTAGAGGATAACCAATTTCTTTGCCCTTGGTTTACTGTTTACCAGATGGAGCAGAGCAGCTACGGAACTGTCCTTGCACCGCTGCTGTTAGACACAGCAGACTTGCAGCCCTGGTCACAATACTACACATATTTTCTCCTTATTCATTATAATGAAAATTCCATTATACTGAATATTTTTATGATCCCGTGAGTTTAGTTATAATGTGATTACACCTATATTTTACTATAAGCAAACTACTCTGTACATCATCTTTTAATTAGAAACATGAAATCTTTCTTTGCACCATTTCAACACAAGAAAACAAAAGTTTCAACAAAAAGGGGATTAAACACTAAGGTTTTCTTCTTACAAAGAATTTTTTTAATAAAAAATGCAGTTATTGGCCTATCTAAGGTTGTTACGCTAGATTACTGTGATTGATCACAACTAGTCTGCCATCTTATCTTGATTAACTAAATAAAACTAATACACCTACTACTTTACAAAGAAAATATGTGCTGAGCCATTTTAAATTAAAAAAATAAAATTCTATAAGCGAGACAGGTTTCATTTTTTTTTTCGTACTGCAAATCCAAACCAGCTTTATAAACAAACCTAATATTTGACATTCACTATTTCATTTGCAGATTACATTTAAAAAATACTCAAAGCAGCAATTCATATATTTACATTAATTCACATTAATTTCAGAAAAAGGAATTTTGTAAATCTTGCTAAAGTAAAAAAATATTTAAAAAGTGAGACGCCTTTATTTTCAATGGTGTACAGATTAGGGTTGGTGAATGTGGGTCAGGTTGATCAATTGTCCACTTGAACATCACCAATTGCCAATGTTTTGCTGGGGGTGTGGCTCTCAGCAAGCAAACACACTACTGTGATGCAGTTCTTGTAAATTTCAATTTGGCCACAAGGTGTCCACATTGTTAAAAGCCATGCACTGTAACAAGGCAAACTACCTGGATTAATACAGAAAAGTACAGATGGGCAAAGAGGTGCCTACAAATAAATCACTTTTGCCAATCTGACAACATTTGGCTTCAAAGCAAATGATGGTGGTGAGCCATAAGACTTGTGCCATTTCTCGACTATACAGCGGAAATTCACAAATGACAAATTGTCATATTCACCCAGCCGAATACATAAGTTTAGACAATGTTGCTAGTAAAAGTGTGATAGGCATGATATGCAGAAAGTTAATTATGGGTGCTTTTGGATTAGGAAAAAGCACAAATTATAAGTAGGCCAACAGAAAATAGGCAGAATTGTACCACAGCTGTGTCATTTTATTTATGTGAATAAACATTAAAGTATTTTTGCTTTATAAATACTCTCCGAAGTGTCACTTTAAAGAATGAGTATTTTTCTTGCTAGACTGCTTAAATTAGTGTTCAACTTTGCCCAAAACTTATAATTACCTATACAGAAGGATGACAACATTTAGAGCCTGGAGTAAAATTAAGTGGTATCCTTTTGGTTGCAACAGTCAGTGTCAAATTTTGAGTAAGTGATGAGGATATGAGAGCCATCAACACTGCCATCACAACATGGAAACCACTATCTCCTCTCAAAGCCATCTATAAATTCATGTAGTTACCTCCATCTTGGGAGACCAGAGAATGTCTCCTACAAAACTGATCAGAGGGAACCTTACACTTCCCAAGTACACTGCCATGCATATTGGTAATTTCCTTAATCTGAAAGAACTGGATAACATGTAAAAAATGTGTTTATGGTCTATCCATATAAAATTTGGATACAAGTGCCTAGTTTAAATAGTGTATTTATGATCTGACTCTTGCTCTCCAACATCCAACATGTTTTCTTTCTCCTTTGTTTGCCTCTTGCAGGTGCTATAATACAGTCATATGAAAAGGTTTGGTTCCCCCTCTCAGCCTGCATAATAATTTACTCTAAGTTCAACAAAAAAGATAACAGTGGTATGTCTTTCATTTCCTAGGAACATCGGAGTACTGGGGTGTTTTCCGGACAAAGATTTTAGTGAAGCAGTATTTAGTTGTATGAAATTAAATCAAATGTGAAAAACTGGCTGTGCAAAAATTTGGGTATCCTTGTAAATTTGCAGATTTTAATGCATGTAACTGCTCAATACTGATTACTTGCAACACCAAATTGGTTGGATTAGCTTGTCAAGCCTTGAACTTCATAGACAGGTGTGTCCAATCATCAAAAAAAAGGTATTTAAGGTGGTCAATTGTAAGTTGTGCTTCCCTTTGACTCTCCTCTGACAGCATGGGATCTTCAAAGCAACTCACAAAAGATCTGAAAACAAAGATTGTTCAGTATGATGGTTTAGGGGAAGGCTATTAAAAGCTCTCTCAGAGGAGGAAATGGAAAGTCACAGGCACAGTTGCTGTTAAACGCAGGTCTGGCAAGCCAAGAAAAATACAGGAGTGGCATAGGCGCAGAATTGTAAGAATGGTTACAGACAACCCACAGATCACCTCAAAAGACCTGCAAGAACATCTTGCTACAGATGGTATATCTGTACATCGTTCTACAATTCAGTGCTATTTGCACAAAGAATATCTGTATGGCAGGGTGAAGAGAAAGAAGCCCTTTCTGCACTCGCGTAACAAACAGAGTTGCTTGTTGTAGGCAAATGCTCACTTAGACAAGCCAGATTTATTCTGGAACAAGATGCTTTGGACTGATGAGACAAAAACTGAGCTATTTGGTCATAACAAAAAGCTCTTTGCATGGCAGAAGAACACCACATTCTAAGAACAACACCTGCTACGTACTGTCAAATTTGAAGGAGGTTCCATCATGCTGTGCGGCTAGTTCAGGGACTAGGGTTAAAGTCTAGGGTCAGATGAATTCAACACAATATCAACAAATTCTTCAGGATAATGTTCAAGCATCAGTCACAAAGTTGAAGTTACGCAGGGGTTGGATATTCCAACAAGACAATGACCCAAAACACAGTTTGAAATCTACAAAGGCATTCATGTAGAGTGTGAAGTACAATATTCTGGAATGGCCATCACAGTCCCCTGACTTGAATATCATCAAAAATCTATGGGATGATTTTAAGCAGGCTGTCCATGCCCGGCAGCCATTAAAGTCAACTGAAGTTAGATTTTGTATAGAAGAATGGTCAAAAATACATCCAGACACTTGTCAAAGGCTATAGGAGGCGTCTAGAGGCTATTATATTGCAAAAGGAGGCTCAACTAAGTATTGATTTGTTGGGGTGCCCAAATTTATGCGCCTGTCTAATTTTGTTATGATGCATATTGCATATTTTCTGTTAATCCAATAAACTTAATGTCACTGCTGAAATACTACTGTTTCCATAAGACATGTCATATATTAAAAGGAAGTTGCTACTTTGAAAGCTCAGCCAATGATAAACAAAAATCCAAAGAACTAAGAGGGGTTCCCAAACTTTTTCATATGACTATATTTGACCACACAGGTAACTTGAAACTCCCTGCTTTCCACTTTATGTTTCTTGCTAGTTACAGTGCTGTATTAATCTAAATGCAAGTCTCTTTGCACTGGCAGTTAAAAAGTAAAGGAGTCTGCAACCTCACTAAAATGTAATGTGTTTATTTCACTTAAAGAATGACAGACTAGACTGAGGTCAACATACTAAGCCCAAAAATTTCTCCCCTACACCAGATTACTGTATTAGACAGCTGGGGTCCTGTTTCACATTGTGCTCTAGTGTGTACTAGCTCTCTCTTTCTGCCTCATCATATTTATGGAATTTTAAATGCAGAAAAAACGGAGCATGGAATTCAATACACAAATCATTAAAGAATATATAATTTGAAAAATAACATAAGGTGTAAATTAACATTTCCATGTTAACAATTGAAGTCAGTCTCAGTGCCATCATTTGCATTGCATTTTATTTGTTTACTTGAATGTTTGGAATACACGTTGCAGGTTTCCTTGAATGCAAAGCCTAAGAAATTGCTGTAATGGATTTGTTTCTCTCTTTGGGCACTGACTTATTTCAGTTGCATTAACAATACACAGAATGTGCCCAAAGGGCTCTTAAACAAAGTAATGGTGAAACCTTGCATTCAGACTTCCTCATATTGTTTCCAGTGAAAAAAGTGCAAATCACCGTCTCATCAGCAATCTCTTATCATAAGCTAAAGCAACACAACTCATTCTGTAGTGTGCAAGTTGTTGCAAAGCATGGGAACAAAGTTCTGCATTCCTATTATCTAAAACAGCAGAGACGCACTGCATCTTTGCATGCTTGCTGGCATCCTACCACAACATGGGTCTTTGTCACTTTAGCAGGAAGTTAATTAAACTTTACAGAAACAATTTACTTGTGAAAGAACTTTCTTCAGAAACCTGAAGATATTTGGCAGATAAGAACAAAATAGGATCACAATTCATAAGGAGGCTTTAAAACATCTAACAGATGGGAAATTTTCACACAGAGAAACTCCGCTTGCAGTCAATATTCATGATATGCACGTTAAGTGAAACTGCGTGGTTTTAAGGCTTGAACATATTTATTAATTACTTTACTTGTTTTTTAATTTATAATTACTATGACTACAACTAGCTGTCAGGAGAGTAAATGTCCAGGGGTAAAAGGCAAAAAGAGGAACTGTAATTGTTTTTGCCATAATCAGCCCTAAATGTTAATACAGTAATGCAAGTTTGTGATAGAGTCGCTTCACAAGTACTAAAATGTTTCCCGAATGTATCTCGTTAGAAAATTCAACTGGTAACAGTGAACTTGCACTAAAGTGCAATGCAACAGTAGTTTAAAACCTATTTTTGTTTATTATTAGACATAAGTGTGTAATCTTACACTAGGAATAATACAGAAAGTAATGTCTAAGAATTTTTGAAAGCTTCAGTTTCTGTAAGTACATATTAATTAATGCAACAATATTTACTACATTTTCACATGAAGTATTTTACATTTTGTAATAAATCAGAAGGTAAAGGGCAAAATTTATACATACTGTAATGGAAATATTGCTCCAAGAGTAAAAATACAAAACTTTCTTTACTCTCATATTGTTCATATTGTAATTTTGACATTATCTATACTGGCAAAAAATAAAATAGCCTGGACTTGTCCATTGTCACCTTTTTTCTTATGCAATATTGTGCAGTGCAATAAAATTATATCAATTTTCCTCTCAATCTTCTACCACATTTATATATGCAAAATGTAAAAATACATTTTATGCATATTTGGTGTGCTTTGTAAGCCATCTGCTTATCAATGAAAGCATCATTTATAAGTTATGTGCATTCTGGTTATCCTTTGTCACCATATGAATTATTAACATGTACACTGCATACTTCAACATATACTGATTGTTACAAATAGCTCTTTAGTTGATCTTGGTCTTATGAGCATAACTTGTGCTGATTGGTTCTCTCTCGCTTTTATTCGGATTCAGTTAAAGGGAGGTTGGACAGAATGATAAAACTAATAAAATATAGTATTTAATCCCTAAAATACTTTTCTGAATAATACAGCTTGAGCAACTTTGATTGGAAAGATGATAGCATATTCCAAACCAGAAATCACAATATCAAATATCTAAACATATGATGAAAAAGGATTTTAACTATGTCCTGAAACACATAATTCTGTAAACTGCAGAGATGAGCAGTTTTGGTACTTTTTCATATCCTAGTGAATAAATTGATTAATACACTATATTTCCATTTGTGTGCAATTTCACAAACAATTCTGCAGATGTTCTGATGAGTCAGCAAAAAGAGGGACAAACAAAGAAATAAAAGAAAGAAAGAAAGATCTCAAAAAATGTTGTCACTTACCGTTCTCACTACTTCAGGATATGCTTGCTCTGTTAAATAGCCTCTGCTCACTGTGACATAGTCAACAAGCTCATTGAGAGTGGAGCGCTTATACTCTTTCATCTTGAGATCTGATAATGTGTCCATGAAGTCAAACACTATGCAGCACTGCTGTAATTTCTTAAGGAACAGTTCTGGCTGTTCTGCAGCTGGAACGTCTTTAAAAGGAAAACAAACACTTTGTTAGAAATTGTATTTGCCACATCATAAATAAAATATGGTATACAAAACACAAATGAATAGGAAATTGCCTCTCAGGTTCACATTGGGTGGGACAGTATACAACAAAGAAAGTGGCAGGGCATGTTAAAATTTGATAAATTCCATATTGAGCCTAAATACAAAGGTGATTGTATAAAGCAAACACAGCCCATTGAAGGCACTCAAAAATAAATACATCATCAAGAAGCTTCACTTCACAATTGTTACACCTAGCAGAAAGTCAGATTGGCATAAACTGACATTATCTCACTAATTTTGAGCACCAAATGCTATTGCAATTATGTGAATGAAGTATACCAGAACTGCAGTATATGTACGAATACATTTCAAGTTTTACAATGATATTCACAAGAATTAAACGTAATCTAACATACACTACAGCCTCTACCAACACTACAACTAAAGGCAATGTCATGTTATGTGGCATCTAGTTGGAGGGGATGTTTGACTTGACAAATGCAGTTACTGAACTCATTGCTGGATAATGTCAATTTACATGACTGAAAAAATCGCTTACTATGTCAAATTTAGCTACTACATGCTGACCTTCCAAGCACAGCTGTGCTCACCCCTTTTTTGATAACCAGTAACAAGCTGCGAAAGGGTTAACAGGTGTGGCGAGTTCAATCTTAATCTCAGCCCTTTTTTCCATTCTGCCGTGATTTGTAAAACACACATCAGACAAACAAGCTTTACTACTGTTAGTGAGATCCAAAACACTCTTCTTCCTTATTCCTAATTGCTGCATTATATGTACCGTACTTCCAGATTGGCATTCATTTTCTGTCAGCTTCATGCAGACAGAGCATGCCCCTACAACTAAAGACAAGATTAAAGCCTTTTTGATTTTATTATAGCGAGTCACTGAGCATGTCACATTACAACTCTAGATTCACAGGAGCACACCGCTAACTGCCTCCAACTTCCTAAGATTAAGGTTATGATGGTTAAGATGGAAAACTGCTAGAAACATTGCCTAATGTGACATGGCCTTAAATAGAACACTTTTTTAGTATAACAAATCAATCATCTGAGAAGAGTGCTTGGGTGTGATATTTTGAATTTGGATCCTTTTTATATTTTATTGATTTTAAAGGTTGCATTACAACACAATAAATCACAAATCAAATCAGGAAGAAACATAGTACAGTTTAAATTCCTATACATCTAGACAGCAGAGAAACATTTTATATGAAATATTCACTCAAAGATACTGATATACTGAAAAATGTTAGTAATTGTTCCACATACTTACTTAATTAATCCTCTTAAGGTGAATTTATTTTTTCCTTTTAATTTTAAGTTAAACATGCTGACATTTTCCCCTTGTGTTTATGTAGACTGGCTAGGATTCTACTCTTCTAGATCAGTAAGGTAAGATGGCGTGCTAGCAGTGGACTGTAAATAACATTCATTTACCGATAGCAGTAATTTGATGCATTAAAACAGTAATGTTTCACTGAGCATTAATGAAAACAGAGCTGATAAAGGAGTAAGGATAATTCTAAAATGTAAACCTGATTAATATGTAAAGATTGTTTTTCCGAAAAGGTCGGAGCGCAGCACATTTCCAAAAACTGACCCACTGAAGTGTGTGACTGACATCATCACTTACAATTAAAAGTCTTGAAATGGACACATTTTTGGATGGCCCAGGTTTTAAAAAAAAAAAAGGATAGTGCAAGGTTCTATTTTAAGTTGAATTGGACAATGTACAGATCAGTGCACGGTGATGGAAACAAGCCACTCTTAATATTGTTTTAATAAATGTTCTAACTCACTATAATGAACTGTAAATGTAAAATTATATGAAGTAATCACTTCTGCAATACTAAAAAGACTGATTAATAACACGTTACACTGCAAATGTTCAAAATAATCCACCATAAAAACCAAGACTAATTACGACTGGACTTCCCAGACAAGTTGTAGATAAGTGCTCAAGCAATGCGCAATGTTACATGTTGAAATCTGGTATGCGGCTTCCCTGCGCTAACCGAAACCAATGTACGTACTTATTTCGGTTGTGTGACGCCACTGTCAGCCGCCATATTGAACTTTTCAACAGTCTTTGTTACTTATGGGCCCATCTTCAAGAAATTTGGGCAGCGGGTTCCCAACGCTAACTGAATCCTACTTACGTACATATATACATCCATAGCCTGCAGCTCAGTCACCGTGTGAGGCGGCGTTGGGTCCCCCATCCCAACACCTCCCACGTTGTTGGCTGCCTGCCTATATAAAGCCGTCTGTTGCTCCAGTCTCTACATTCCCTTCCTTGCTTTGCCACGTGATTCACGTCTCCCTGCTGATAACTACAGCCTTTTTATTTAATCCACAGCTTCTCTGCTGTTTTATTGTTCATTTATTACGATTATAATTATTGTGTAGGTATTTTAGACTTACATTACATTGTTCAGGTACCCATTTCCTTTATCATTCCAACCATACCCGCATTAACATGTCTATCGAGGTGATCACCATTGATCAAAGAACTGTCACCGAGTGGTTTCCATGCCCCGGAGATGGCACCTGCCTTTTCCATTTTCTTTGTTACATATTGCACGGCCATATCAGGCTCTTATGTATTGAATGACTGGGACAGGTTCAAGGTGTGGACTGATGACGGTACAGGAGATAATTATACTACACAGGAGCACTAGAAGAGTGAAATGTTTAAGCCCTTCACCTATGCATCTGCATGTGAGTTGATGGCTGCCACTGAATTGTTCGGTTGTCGCTTTCAAGTGTACCGAAATAGCAAAATATTTTACACCTTTCGACAACCGCCAATAAACATCTTAGATTCACAGGTGACAATTTCAGCAGTGGACACTGATGTTTATAAATGTTTAAACTCTCAAAAGCTGGATGTGAAGTTATCAATGAAACTGGTTGTATACACACAAAGCTTGACAGATGCCGAATGTCACTTCAACACAAGTCCTACAAATATTGTCGTAATTGAAACAAACCATGAAACTCAAACCGATTATGACAGCAGCAATCCAAGCTGTGAGATTTGAAACAAGATTACTGTTCACATTGCCAACTGTACGTTGAATGCTTAAGAGTAAGCTCAGTGCACAGTTTGGTCATATTACAACCAGAGGGCCGAACTCACAATGTGGTATACAAAGAGATCCTTAACAAATAATTATTGGTATATTTTCCCTCAGTTTAAAAAGATTTAATTTTCTTCTTAATAAACATTTTAAGGTAGTATTTCGCCGCTGTGAAACGCGGGTATTTTGCTAGTTTTGCAATAAAACAAAAACAAATGTGTGGTATTACCTTCCAAAATGAATACACAACTCTTCTGAATCCGAAACAAAGGAAGAGCATATGGTTTCCAAAATGCCAGAACAATGCCATTAAATTTTAAGGGACTCACTAGGTTGTACCTCTGCATTTAGAAAAAGAACATCAACATTGTCTAGATTATGGTGAAAGACTATATCTCTTTTATGCCTGAGAAAATAAAATGATTCTTTGGGGCTGTTTATTTCTCATCTATGTTCCATTAACAGACAGGAAGACATGCAAAATTACAATTTTCACAGGTCAATCTCCCAGGTTTTAAGCTGACTTGAATATAGGAGTATTAGACTATCTGATGGTTGCTAATATTTTCAGATTCCTTTTTTAAAAAATCCTGAATTTTAAAGAGTATTAAAGCATATCTGGAAAATACTTAGGAGTGTGTATATAATGAACATACAAAAAAAATTAATATGATTATTCTATTTATGGGCCTGTGACCTATAATGGCTATGAGACAAGCTACTTACAGTATGTGGCTTAATAATAATAATTTTTTGCATTTATATAGCGCTTTTCTCACTACTCAAAGCGCTCAGCAATTGCAGGTTAAGGGCCTTGCTCAAGGGCCCAACAGAGCAGAATCCCTTTTGGCATTTACGGGATTTGAACCGGCAACCTTCCGATTGCCAGTGAAGATCCCTAGCCTCAGAGCCACCACTCCGTTTAGTTTAGTTCTCACTGAGAAGGATTTCATATTCATAGGAATGTGATGATAGCCCTGCAGTATTATTGTCTGTAGGTAGGCAGGTTTAGTGCAGGGACCATGTCCTAAGGTTAATATAGCAAAAACAAATTTCAAAACTATAACCACCACTACTACATATTACACAGATGGCACGGAGTTGTTTTTATCTTTCTAATCTTCAGTGACTTAAATTGAAAAAATGTTATATCACTAAGTGGAAATTCTGAAGCCAGTCTTAAGATACATTTCAAATTGAAGAGCTTCAATAAAGGTTTGCTCAACATGTACACGTTTCAGCTGTTATATTTTGATACTACCTGGTTTTTAGTTCTCATGTTACCACACCAAGTCCTGCTTTTTCCAGCTAAAAAAAGGAAAAAATGAAGACTTTCTTTGCACTATGCAAGGTAAAACAACACTAACTCATATTTTCAATATGCTACCGTTAACCTCTATTTGTAATTAAAATAGATAGATACTTTATTATCTATCTATTTTAATTACTCTATTTAAAATGCATAGTTAAATCAAAATACTGCTGTGAAGATGGTATTAAAACTTATGCAAGAAATATGAGCACATATATTGTCTGTTCATAACTTACCACAACATTTGCTACCACTTATATTTGGGTTCATTTCAAAACCTTTTTTGAACATATAATATTGTAAATTGCTTTTCTCCTTCTTTATTTTAACAAGACTGTTTAATATGTATTATGTATACAAGGAAAATGTATTGCAATTAGCAGACACTGAACTTCAAAAACACTAACAGGCTCCCAAAAAGTAGTATTACTTGCTTGCTTCTCTAAAAGATGTTGCATCAGTCTCAGCTTTTAAGTCAAGGCCAAAGAACCATAACTTGATCAAAGAGAAGCCATGTTTGAGATGGTTGTACAGCTGATCAGGACAAAAACAAATATCTGGCAGTTATCTGTCCAAACTATTCCTGTGGCAATTGTAACTGACAGTTATTAACATTTCTGCACCACCTAAAATAAGATGCCACAATAATTAGAAACATTCATGATCAATGACGACAGATTACTATAAATTTTCTTTTGCAGTATCTGAGTTATGGATGTAGTATGCATTTTACAATACTGTAAGTGCCATATAAGAATAAACACATCTGGTGATTATGAGAAATGCAATTGGGTTCTGTAGGTATAAACGTCATTCTGATCTGAAACAGAAACCTTGGAAGCAGGAATCTGAAGCAGTAAATGCTGTACCGTCTATATGTGATATGTGTAAATAAAAGATATTAAAAAAGAAATTAATACTATATAACTAATGTCCTTTTATTTATTGAAAGTATGAATAGATGTGAAGTTGTTGTCATGACATATTGTCTATTGCTTTTCCTGATAAAGTCTTTGATGTAAATAGGATGACAAAGTTAGACTATACTGGACTTTCTGAACCTCAGCAACAGCCTCCAAATAAAGAGATGTAATGCATCAGTCATGTGTTCATCTACACCTGGAATTTCTTTCAGTGGGTTATGCCTGTTAAAAATTCATGTCAAACAACAAGATGACAACTTCACTTCTAAACCACCTGAATTAGCTCTCATCAGTGAGGGGAAAGGAGCATCTCTTATCTAACACAGCCAAGCTTCCCTTCTATCTTGCAACTTGAACCCTAATTCACTAATTTATAGAGAGGAAAAAGAACTTAAAAGCTATGACGGAACACATATACAGTATACAGTGTTAAAAACATCCAGTGGCTCCATTCAATCTCTCTACTTGGTATGCTTTATTAATCTCCGAGAGGAATTTGTCTTTTCGTGTGACCTTTGGAGGTCAGGGCACAGGATCAGCCCATTGTCATGAGCTGCTATACCCAATCTTTAAGATCACGTGAAAGATGAACTTGTGCTAAGATGCAGCTGCAGCAAGGAAAGTGTTTTCCCAAAAAGTGAAGCCAATCCACTGTGGAGTATGAAGAATTTACAGTTGTTAACTAGTGTGATTTGAAAAAGAGATAAAATGGCACTTAGTTAACGTGCAAATTTCATTAAACATAGTATTATCAAAGTACCATCTTTTGAAAAACTATCTTCCTTTGGTAGATTCGACTTCAAGGGATATGCTGGATGAATAAGGCATACTATCTACAGGATTAAAACCTAACAACAAAAACAAATACTGAAACAAAGAAAACTGGGGTTTCATTTTTGCAGTCCACATTCAAAAGTACAAGGTGATCTCTGTCTTAGGGGAACAGGAGAGAAAGACTTTTTTCATGATGATAGGATAACAGATTTTTAATATATTTTTAAGTTTTGTTTACAAATATCACTCATTATTTTGAATATCCACAAGCTAGGGAAAGCCAACACACATTAACAGAGAAGATACAGTAAATGCCAACAGGCAATAATTGGCAAACAGCAAACACTGATTTTTCTCAAGAAAAGCCTTCACATGAAACTGAGAAAACCTAACAATGCCACAAGTGCAATTCAAAACAAGTTAGTAGGCAAGGGGTTAAGCACAAAAAAACACGCCTCCACACTTCAAAATGCCTAGAAGGAAAAGCCATGAGAAGGAAATGGAACACACCTTCGTCATGCTGAGTATGTATCTTTTAATGCGTAAAACATGAATCACAATGCACAAGAGAGCATAAAGGCACCTCTGGGCAGTACTGATACTACACTAATAAACTATGAATATTTTTTTTAATCCAGTTTTTACTTAATTGTCAATTTCATTATGAAAATGAATTATCCTTAACAGAAAGAATCAAAATAAACCAGAAAACATGGAAAAATTGATCATAATCTTTAAGGGCAGCTTTCAACTCAATATACAGTGTAAATGCCTTGTATATTAAAGAAATGAGTGTGCCTTTTATAGGCAAAAAGCTGGCACCAAAGGTGCAAGTCATTATCAAACAGTAATGAAAAAAAATTTAGTACGTTACCTGCACTTAAATTAGAACATTAAACAAAGTTTTAATGCAATTACTAAGAAAAAAAAAGTTACACCAGTAACACAATCCACAATGAACGTTGTATTAAACAATTTAGGAATAAAAGCTTCAGTTATTTGTTAAACACAGTGGAATATCACACATGAGATGAATAGAATAATCAGAAATCATCCATATGGGCCTCGATTCACTGGAAAAATGTGTGCAAAGATACATACTACACAAATACTGCAAAATAATGAAGTTATGATGTTTCAGACTGAGGTTAAGGCTAAAAGTAAATATGGAAATATTATCATTTAATCCATAAACAGGTTGGCAAGAGAAACAGAGGGAGCGATTACTAAGGGTTGAAAAAACAAAATACTTCATTATACAATATTACTGTGATAGTTGTGTCACATTATTACAACACTACTCTTTTTGTAGGTTTTGCAACATATGTTTTGATTCTGTGATACATGCAATGTGTTACCTTATTTGACTCAAGTTGAAATTGTATTCTTAAAGATAAAAAATGTCAATCTGTTGTACCTAATCAGAGAATCCTTAACTCATCCCACTTAATGATTCTAATAGTGAATATGGTTTTCAAGTATCTCCACATTCTTCAGAGTAGGACAGGGAATATTTAGTTACAAAACATGACACACACAATTTGGTACACTGTATAAACTGAGCCTTGGGTGAGTTGTTATGAGATGAGCCCTTGCTAGTAAGACTGTCAGTCAATAACGGACATTAAAATATCTCATGTTTAAAATATTGTTTAAATACACAAAACTGCAAATTTTAAATTATTGGGGCTATGCATGTTGCTATAAAGTTCATGTAAACTATTTATCTCATTTCTCTCATAATTAAACAATCATATCCATGTTAAATTTGCCCAACACTATTCAACGCTTAAGTAATGATAAAAAGACCAGTATTCATTAATCACAGAAAAAATTACTGTGCTACTTTGCATCACTTAGTTTCCTTATATTCAAGAACACTTGCATTTTTTCTATTGCTTACTGAGCTTTCTTTTTCTCAATTAAGTATGACTAAACCAATAAGCAGTCCTGTGTGCTGGAGTTAAAGAAATTGTCCTGATGTGCAAGGACACTTAATTTTTAATACAACAATACTTGCAAGCTTCATACTAAATTCTTTCTTTATGCAAAATTGTGAAGGCCAAAAATGAATGCAAATTTGACCTAAACTGACACTGTAAACGTCTGCAGCGGTGATAGCTTGCATTGTGGCATATGTTAAACTGCATAAATGGAATGTTGTTTAACTCTAAAAAATGATGCATCACAAAAATAAATACTGCTACATAGATTCTTACTGTATTGGTCTAATACTTGAAGACAATGGATTAAAAGACCTTAAAAATGTCCCATTTATTATCTTGGCACTTCCAAACTGAACATGGAAAAGCAAAAGGTTATTAGATTTAGCAATACCCATAAGAAAGCACAAATTGCAGGTGAAAAATAAACAAAAGATTTAAAAGAAATTTTAAAAGTGTTTGTGGGAAAACAAAGAAAATGAGCAGGAAGCAATTTTGGAAGATTTCTTGATCTCATCTACTGTACCGTACATCCAAAGCTATTTGCAAAAAAATACTTCCACAGGTCTAGCTATAGTCAATATAATACAGCAACAGAATGTGAATCTGATTGGTCCCATTTATTAAGCAGTGGTGAGAGAAGAAAAGAAGACAGAAGCCTGGTGGGAAGCACTTTGTTTAGAATGGTTTATGGGTATACGCGGTAGAAATTTACAATAAACAGTTCTGCAGGACTTAAATGACTAGTACTAATTAGGGATGCATGATAATATCAGATTTATATCTGTATCGGCAGATAATGGTTAAAATAATTTAATCGGCATCAGACCGATGACTAAATTGGACTGATAATTCGAACCGATATTGATGACGCATTCACTGTGTCCCGGATGTGCAAGACGTTTAGGCAATGCTGGGCTACTGTGCAAAAATGTCTGCGGTTTGGAAGCTTTTAAAGTGAGTGAGAGTGACATAAAATATGCCATTTGCAACACTTGTTTGATTAATGTTTTGTGCGGAGGGACAAAAGTGTGAAATTTCAATACCACCAACTTAATTACACACTTTAAGACACGCCATCCTGACAAATATACAGAATTCCTCAGAGCAAAAGAGGAGAATCCTGCGACACCGCTCACAAAATCAAAAACTGGAGTTGCTCAACGTGTTGATCAGTTACTTTAAAACTCAAAGAAATTTGTTAAAGATAACCTTAAAGCTGAAAATATTACTGCAAAAGTTGATGGAATTTATTGCTAGGACCAACAGCCATTTTCTGTTGTAGAAGATATGGGATTTCGAAGGCTGCTTGAGCCCAGTTGCTGTTATTTTTCTGACATAGCACTTTCAGAGTTACATAAGATTGTGGAAAGTCATGTGCAAACTCCTTGCTAAAGATGTCACAGCCATAAGCTTTCCCACTGATATATGGACATCTGATACGACTGTTATTAGCAAGCTTAGTTTAACTGCTCAGTGGATCGACCGCAAGTTTGAATTGCAGAAAGCAAACTTACATGCCCAAGAATGGTCTTGATCACAAAACGGGAGCTGCACTCTCTGTGGCATTTAAAAGAATGCTTGAAACACGGAAAATACCCAAAGAGGATGTTCAAGAAGTAATACGAGACAACGCACGCAACGTTTGAAAGGCTATGGAAGAATGCGGTATCCCAAGTTTACCATGTATGGCTCATACTTTACAGCTTGCCGTGAATAACGGTGTACTATCCCAGTACAGCGTCTCTGATAAAATAGCGATCCGCAGAAAAACAGTCAGTCACTTTAAGCATTCACAATTAGCCAACTCATGTCTCAAAACTATACAAACTGAACTTGGTATGTAGCCGAAAATGCTTCAACAAGACGTTTCGACTAGATGGAACAGCACATTCTATATGCTGCAAAGCTTGCTGTCGCAGAAAAGAGCCATTGGGGCTTATGCCTCTGATTTTCAGCTACCTGCAACTCTAACACCAAATTAGTGGGGTTTGATCGAGAACATAATCACACTCCTTGATCCATTTGAACAACTGACAAAAGAAATTTGCCAGTCTGAAGCCTTGCCTTCTAACGTTATTTCCTCAGTTAATGCATTAAAATGACTGATGACTAAAAACACTCATACTGACTTCAGAGTCAAAACCAGCAAAAGAGCTCTCTTGGAGGCTGTAAACAATCATTTCATTGAGATTTACACAGAACCCATGTACTGTGTTGGCACTATTATAGATCCAAGATACAAAGACCGCTATTTCGATGCAGATGTAAAATCACAGGCACTCAAAATGTTGCAAGCTCAGATGGAACTTGCATCCAACGAAATGCAAACGAGTGAATCACAGATACTGTATTTTGACCACAACAGAAAAGGGCCAAGATAAATGACGAGGTGGCATTGACGCTCTTCGAAATGTACAACAAAATTCTTGAAGAGAACATGTTGCTGACTCAGGAAAACAGCCAGAAGACAACAGAGGTGAATTTAAAAAAAAAAAACCCTCTGAAGATCTTTACAACATTATTTTAAGTAAATAACTAGGGCTGTCGGATCGAATATCACTATTCTAACATAATTCGAATGTATAAAAAAATCTTGGAAGGTAAGAAAGAAAAACAGCAATCGAATGTAAAACAGCAGTTGTTGGTTTTACCTCACACTAACTTTGGCTTCATGTTACTTAAGACGTGCTGGACACTATTGTGGGATTTTACAGGTCTGTATTTGCACATAACTTTAGGATCAGCCTTGTTAACCATATTGTTATTAGTCATTAGCTAAACAGTTGGCATCTTCTGTGTTAAACATGCCCATTTTAAAGATTGCTCCATTTCATCAAGCGACTGAGGCAACTATGGTCTATGCTTCTTTGCTTCATATTTTTGTTTGGTGCGTGTTAACTAAATAGTTTCATAAACAAACACTTTACGTTGCTTTTTGTGGGAGAGCCAATCACATTCATGGATGCCACTGTTTTCACCTGAGTCTCTTAGGCACTAATAAGCAACTTGCAAGCAGATCATGATCTACAGTGAAAAGCAAAAATATTAATAAAATGTTTCAAAGAAAAGCAAATACAATACAAACATGTATTCAATTCAAATGCCATATACTTATTTTTATTGTAAGGATTCTAATATTAATCTGACAGCCCTGGTAAAAGCAAAAATGCAGATCTATCTTTTAGATATGAAAGATGACACAGATTATAATGCTGTATATGTATGCATGCTACTCGGCAGGTGCAGGGATTTCTTTCTGAAGCACCAATCCTGAGGAATGAAAATCCACTGAAATACTGGAACAACTGGAGTCGGTTTCCTACCATTGCCAAAGTAGTATGCAAGCTCCCGTCAGCCCCATGTACTAGTGTGGACAGTGAGAGATTATTCAGTTTGACTTCTAATATGATCAACGAAAAGAGAAAGAATTTCCTACGACAAGGCACAGATGCTCTTATTCGTTAAGAAAAACCTCCCCATCTTGCTTAAAAAATAGAAAAGAACGATAAGCCTTCAGAAAAAAAGTTATTTATTTCTTCACCGTTGTACACTTTTCCATTTTTTAAAATTAAAGATTGGTTAGGTTTATTCCATCAAAAAGAAATAAAAAAGTATTATGTAGTATTTAATACTGCAGACTGTAAAATAAAGGATCAGATAGCAAGCCAAAATGGTATTGCTTATTTCATTGTACATTACCATTTTTTCAGTTTTCATTTTTTTGATTATTGTTGAATTTATGTATTTGTTCCATCAAAAAGAAAGAGAAAAGTGTTATTTAAAGCAACAACCTGCAAAACTGCTTCCCATATAACCAACAGGTAGCCAGCCAAATGTGGCAGATATCATTTGATTTTAAAAATTGAATATGGTGTGCAAAATTGTTATACAAATAAATTTTCACTTTGTCTGTAATTTTTGTCCAGACAGATTAAGTCTAATTTTTCTCTGTATCTTATAAATATGTATATGGGCATCGACAGATAAGTACATACACATTATCGGAAATCAGCATTGGCCCAAAATTCCCATATCGGTGCATCCCTACTAATAATGTCTTTAAGTAATACCATTTCTGAGCCATAAATATTTAAACATGCCAAGAGCTAACATAATAATATTTACTTCATAATATGGTAAGTGTGTTAGTAATGTCACTGCATTACTGAATCACCACAAAGCAATCTTAAGACAAAAATGAATAAATGTCTCATCAAATGAGAGGCTGCTGAAATTCAGTGTTTAGCTAAGATGAAAAAATTCTGACTATAATAAATGGCTACGAGTTTTGTTGAGGGGTTCTAAGAGCTAAACACTATCAAGAAGCTGACTTATCAAAGTGCACAAATGACATTAAATAAATTCTTTATGAATTCTGAAACTTTGGGGTTTTCAGCAGAATTCCATTAGTGAATCCTCAAAGAATGTTTTTAGTTAAATAGTAGTCACAAACATGAGGCCAAAGATAAACATTTTCGGGAAATGTGTTTAAGGAAGAATCTAGAATACATACCTTACAAAAAACAGATACAGGATTCTGAAACAACTATTGACCCATGCAAATGAAGCAAAAACCTTGACAACTGATGAGAAGTACCCAGATGAGATATTAGTACAACTTAGCTACCCAAACATAGCTAGATGGACTGAATGGTCTCCAATAGAGTGGCAAACTTCTCATGCATTAAAGAAGTATTTGTGATTTCTTAGTTGGTGGAGATTATTAAAAGCAAAAGAAAAATACCACTTAAAAATATTTTTTTTGTGCAATTGTAATAAACATTGGAATCAGTAAAACACCATTCAAGACTGCAGCTTTTATGCAGAAAACGTTGACACAAGAAACGGATGATGTATGCTTTAGGCCAAAAGAAGACTGTAGAACTGGTTTGTAAATGAAAAAATATTTGTAAAAAGATTAATACTTATAAGAAATAAATGATTATCAATTCTTCACTTCAACCAACTAAGATAAACAGTGGCGAATTATGGGTTTATGCAATAATTATTTTAATACATTTTTTAAAGTTAAAAGTATCATCTTTACATTTACAAATATCAGTGCGGGATTATCACTTGGCATCATATTGTTTTGAATACTACATGGCACCATTCTTATGTGGTGTACAGTACAGCATTCTGTTCTTAAGGCACAGACATTGCACAGCATTATTCTCATACTAATATACATAAAGGCACAAAAGATGATGATCCAAAAAAGCATTCTGATGAATTTATAACCTCTTTTCAATCATCTTCATTCCTCTCACTCACTGCTGCAATCACCAAACAGTCTACATATTCACGTTAGTCTATCATATATCCTTCCTATGGCATTTGCCACTTGATTGACATACAGGGCGGCCAGTCTGAGATCTCTTTTCTTCTAACACACTGGTCATCCTGCACACACGATCAAACGCTCAAGCTGCTGCAAAACTACGGCTATCTAAGTGATCTTGTTAGCCTTCAAATTTATATAGACTAAAGAAGGGATTAAAAAAGAAAAAAAAATGTTTGGGGAGGGTATGGGCTGAATGTTGAATTGGAAGAGGATTTTTTTTCTCACAATGTCACAATTGAAGTGCGTTTGCCTGACGTCTGAAAGTCGAACCCCGATGAGGGGTGCAGTGAGTGTGTAAGCCTTATGAGCCCAAAACAGGGCGAAACACGTGTTGTGTACTCTTTGCATTATTTGACTATGTAACATTCTAAGATCTGCTTCTCGCAACTGAGAGGGCACCCGTGCCGACTTGCAGACCAACCACACATACAATCAGATTGTGATTCAGACCTCGAATGATTTTTATTACATATAATATACACACACACTATCTATACTAATAAAAGGCAAAGCCCTCACTCACTCACTCACTCATCACTAATTCTCCAACTTCCCGTGTGGGTGGAAGGCTGAAATTTGGCAGGTTCATTCCTTACAGCTTCCTTACAAAAGTTGGGCAGGTTTTATATCGAAATTCTATGCGTAATGGTCATAACTAGAAGCTGTTTTTCTCCATTTACTGTAATGGAGATGAGCTTCAACGCCGTGGGGGCGGAGTTTCGTGTGACATCATCACGCCTCCCACGTAATCACGCAGTACATAGAAAACCAGGAAGACCTCAAAAAAGCGCTGAAGAAAACATGCATTATATAATTGAGAAGGCAGCGAAACAATAAGAAGCGAGCGAGTGACATATACAACCATATTCATGAGTTCTGCTACTGAAACAAAGCACGATGTAAACCTACACTTTAAATTAAGTTCATAGACAGGCTGCCCTGGCGTTTGTAATTTAGTGCCTGCCCATATAAGGGCGTCCGTCAGCGGCAATCCAATAGCAAACTCCACTAAATATTCACGGGTGAAGGACTGTGCTTATGGAGAGGAAGATGAGATGGTCAGGGTGGTGTTTGACACAAACTCAGCAAAACTGCAAGAGAAAGTTTTAAGTGCCAGGACTAAGGTAACATTAAATACAGCCATGGACATAGCAGGAGATGGCACCAGCACAGCTGGGAACCTTCGATGCATGTACACGGCGGCTCACGTGAACTGGCGCAGTGCACAGATAAAAGCAACAGTTCCAAAGAGCTGAACAAAACCGAATTACACAATTGAAAAGGCAGCAAAAATATGAAGCGTCTCATACATACAAGCATATTCATAAATCCAACTACTGCGGAAACAAAGCACACGTTGGAAAAAGTCAATGTCCCGCTAAAGGAAGACAGTGTAAAAAACCCGTGCATGCAGTGTGTCAGGTCTCAGATAAAGAAGAAGACGAGCTGTTTATTGATGCAGTAAGAAACGAATCGATGAATGAAACCTGTCATCTTTACAGCGATTGACAAACACGGAATGTAACTTGAACACAACACATCCTACAAATACGAACCTGATTGAAAGAAATAATGATAATCAAATCCTTGATGACAGCAACACTCAGTAACACTCACAAAACAAATACTGTATATTGACAGTCATGTTACGTTATTTTTAAAATGTTCCCTTTTCTTTTCTAGCTTTTTAACACACTACTTTTCCGCTGCGATACGGGTATATATATATATATATATATATATATATATATATATATATATATATATATATATATATGCCGATCTACATACTCGAATAATGGATACTTTATTCACCATCAATGATTGTTTTGGTAAAGCCATACTCAGTGTATTCATTAGATGAGCGGTAAAAAGTAACAGCGAGGGAGGATGCAGGCTGTAGTGCGTCAACTCTATTTGAATTGCGCGATCACATTTGAAAAAATATATCTTTTCAAGTTCTATTTAGTCCATATGTGTCAAACTCAAGGGCCGGGCCACATCCGCCCGGTGTAATTATATCCGCCCGAGATCATTTTATATACTGTATTATTGTTATTAAAGCCGGGTATATGAAGCGCTGGTAACACAATAAACTACAGATCCCATAATGCAGCGCTTCAGCCGCCTTGCCGAACAAGTTATTGCAAGCTAGCTCACACGATGCTGAAGAGAAAAGTTGATTCTGAAAATAGAGCCTTTAAAACCGATGGGAGGCTGAGTATATGTTTACTGAACCCGTGTGTCTCATTTGTGGAGCTAATGTGGCTGTAATTACAGAATTTAATCTAAGACGGCACTATGAGATAAAACATCAGGGTAACCTGAATGCAATGCAGAAGATACAGAAAGCAGCATAATTAAATAAGAATCTGACACTTCAGCGGACGTTTTAACCGTGCACAATCACAAAGTGATTTCAAGTGAAGCTGCTTTTATGGGAGACACAAATGCACCAGTGCACCTTGCCCCACTTTCCCTGTTGCCAAGTAATGTTAAACCAAGTCGTCACTACGGTGTTCCCAAATCGCACTTTGCTGATAAACTGAGCGCACTGAGTTTGCACGGCGCTTTGGTGACTTTGAAGAACAAAAAGTCCGTCTACATGCGGCTCGAACCTTGTGCATGTTTGGTAGCACATATCTGTGTGAGAAGCTCTTCTCAGTGATAAAGACTAACAAAACAGCACACAGGAGTCGCCTCACTGATGAGCACCTGCAATCCATCCTGAGAATCTCCACAACACAGAACCTCACACCAAACAGAAACGAACTTGTGGCCAAAAAGATGCCAGGCGTCCAGCTCTAAAATGACATATGAGCAAAGACAACTGAATGATTTGATTTGTTATTGCTGAAAGGAACACATTTTATTTATATTTCCAGGTTTTGTTATGCAGCATGTTCATATTTGAATTTGTATAATTTTGACAGGATATATTTTTATGGAGAGCAAAATCTTTTGGGATATTTAAAATCTAAGTTTATTTTTTATATAAAATTACATAAGAGTAAAGAAATTTGAATGTTTGTTCTTTTAACGTTTACTTTATTTCTAACTTGTATAATTTAGACAGGATATATTTTTATGGAGAGCAAAATATTATAAGTTGTTTAAGGTTTGAGTTGATTTATTCACGAATAATATTCCTGTCTGTTTTACCATTCCTACCAAAGATATTTCTGTCGACTAAATAAAAATTCCTTCTATTTAAAATTTAAATAGAACTTGAACAAATACGATAGTTCATAATATACACGCAGACTTGCGTAAGAGCGGGAGTCATCCGTTTTAACAAATGCAGCGTATTGCACTGATACGAAATAGCTGTGTGTGTATGTATATGTATATATGTTTATATATGTGTGTGTGTATGTATGTATATATATATGTATTTGTGTGTATGTATGGATTTATGTGTGTGTGTATATGTATGTGTATATATGTAGATATATATGTATGTATATATGTGTATATGTATAGATATGTATATATATATATGTTTATGTGTGTGTGTATATATATATATATATATATATATATATATATATATATATATATATATGACAACAACACTCATCACTCACAACAGTGACAAAACAATTACATTGACAATCATGTTACGTTATTTTCAAAATGTTTCCTTTTCTTTTCATTGCTTCTTTAACACACTACTTCTCGCTCGAAGCTGGTATTTTACTAGTGTATATATATATATATATATATATATATATATATATATATATATATATATATATATATATATGTGTATGTGTATATGTATGTATGTATGTATATATATGTATATATATGTATATATATATATATGTATATATATATATATATATATATATATATACATACACACACACACACACACACACACACAGTGCATCTGGAAAGCATCACTTTTTCCACATGTTATGTTACAGCCTTATTCCAAAATGGATTAATTTTTTTTCTTCAGAATTCTTCACAACACCCCCATAACAACAACGTGAAAAAAGTTTACTTGAGATTTTTGCAAATTTATTAAAAATAAAAAAATTGAGAAATCACATGTGCATAAGTGTTCACAGCCTTTGCCATGAAGCTCCAAATTGAGCTCAGGTGCATCCTGTTTCCCCTGATCATCCTACAGAGGTTTCTGCAGCTTGATTGGAGTCCACCTGTGGTAAATTCAGTTGATTGGACATGATTTGGAAAGGCACACACCTGTCTATATAAGGTCCCACAGTTGACAGTTCATGTCAGAGCACAAACCAAGGATGAAGTCAAAGGAATTGTCTGTAGACCTCAGAGACAGGATTCTCTCGAGGCACAAATCTGGGGAAGGTTACAGAAAAATTTCTGCTGCTTTGAAGGTCCCAATGAGCACAGTGGCCTCCATCATCCGTAAGTGGAAGAAGTTCGAAACCACCAGGACTCTTCCTAGAGTTGGCCGGCCATCTAAACTGAGCGATCGGGGGAGAAGGGCCTTAGTCAGGGAGGTGACCAAGAACACGATGGTCACTCTGTCAGAGCTCCAGAGGTCCTCTGTGGAGAGAGGAGAACCTTCCAGAAGGACAACCATCTCTGCAGCAATCCACCAATCAGGCCTGTATGGTAGAGTGGCCAGACGGAAGCCACTCCTTAGTAAAAGGCACATGGCAGCCCGCCTGGCACCTGAAGGACTCTCAGACCATGAGAAACAAAATTTTCTGGTCTGATGAGACAAAGATTGAACTCTTTGGTATGAAAGTCAGGCGTCACGTTTGGAGGAAACCAGGCACCACTCATCATCAGGCCAATACCATCCCTACAGTGAAGCATGGTGGTGGCAACATCATGCTGTTGGGATGTTTTTCAGCGGCAGGAACTGGGAAACTAGTCAGGACAAAGGGAATGATGACTGAAGCAATGTACAGAGACATCCTGGATGAAAACCTGCTCCAGAGCGCTCTTGACCTCAGACTGGGGCGAAGGTTCATATTTCACCAGGACAACGACCCTAAGCACACAGCCAAGATATCAAAGGAGTGGCTTCAGGACAACTCTGTGAATGTACTTGAGAGACCCAGCCAGAGCCCAGACTTGAATCCCATTGAACATCTTTGGAGAGTTCTTAAAATGGCTGTGCACCAACGCTTCCCATCCAACCTGATGGAGCTTGAGAGGTGCTGCAAAGAGGAACAGGTGAAACTGGCCAAGGATAGGTGTGCCAAGCTTGTGGCATCATATTCAAAAAGACGAGGCTGTAATTGCTGCCAAAGGTGCATCGACAAAGTATTGAGCAAAGGCTGTGAATACTTATGTACATGTGATTTCTCAGTTTTTTTATTTTTAATAAATTTGCAAAAACCTCAAGTAAGCTTTTTTCACGTTTTCATTATGGGGTGTTGCATGTAGAATTCTGAGGAAAAAAATGAATTTAATCCATTTTGGAATAAGGCTGTAACATAACAAAATGTGGAAAAAGTGATGCGCTGTGAATACTTTACAGATGCACTGTAAGTGTACATATATATATAATTTTAAATATAGCATTTTTAATGTAGGTAGATCATTTTGACCTGGTCATTTTAAAAGTAGCTCGTTAAGCCGTAAAAGTGTGGGCACCCCTATCCTAGTACATTATATAGTAATGATCATGTAAACTAATTTTTAACCTATAGTTGAAGATAATTAAATTATTATTTTAATAAGTTTTGAATCAATATTATTGGCTAACTGGATGTCCCTACTGTGGTGGGCTGGCGCCCTGCCTGGGGTTTGATCCTGCCTTGCGCCCTGTGTTGGCTGGGATTGGCTCCAGCAGACACCCATGACCCTGCGTTAGGATATAGAGGGATGGAAAATGACTGACTGACAGGATGTCCCTAGTGGGAAAAGATAAATCTTTAGCATGGGCATCAGTAATTATTGTAGAGAACAACTAACACATCATTAAAAACCACTGACACACATAATTCATATGTTAATCCCATCAGTTTTGCTTTAATGACTGGAATCATCAAATGCTCACATCAGATTTAAACAAGCTAAGTCTTTTGATGGGGCCTCTAACAATTAGAGGGCTAATCTGTGCAACTACTTTAAAAATTAAATCATCAGATATGTAAAAAGCAATGCATGGTCAAGAAGGAAATACACAAGCACAGACTGTGATGCTCTTTGGACACATGCAGAATATAGGCTCCCATATATGAAGGTGACAATCCACACAGAATGGAAGGTGCAGCAAATAGCAGTAAAGAAAACATTTGGGTAAAGCAAACAGGGGACGATTTAAAGAACCAAAAATGGATGTGCAGGTGTGTCCAAAGATTGGAAAAAGACGGTAATCATGGTGGCCCAGCGGCACCCACAGTAATATTTTGATTCTTGTTCAGGAATTAGCCAAGTGACCGATAAAGGAAGAGAATGTAGTCTTTAAGAAGTATTAGCGGCCATAATGACAATTATTTTGGTAGAAGAGCAGTATGCACTTGTGTACAGCAAAACTTCACAAACAAGCACTGCTGTAAAAAGTTGCAGTTAACCCTCCACCCCGTACATAAAGGTGGGCTACCAGAATGCAAACCTAGACTACAAGGTTTGCAAAGCTAGCAGCCCGGCAGGCTCATTTATGCATTAACAGTTTGTCCATCCCATCCAAGTACTACAGTGGTGTGAAAAACTATTTGCCCCCTTCCTGATTTCTTATTCTTTTGTATGTTTGTCACACAAAATGTTTCTGATCATCAAACACATTTAACCATTAGTCAAATATAACACAAGTAAACACAAAATGCAGTTTTTAAATGATGGTTTTTATTATTAAGGGAGAAAAAAAAAATCCACAAAATATACACATACATATATACATATATATATATATATACACATACATATATACATATATATATACATATATATACATACACATATATACACATATATACACATATATATATATACATATATATACACATATATACATATACATATATATACATATGTGTGTGTGTGTCTGTATATATATGTGTGTGTATGTATATATATATATATATATATATATATATATATATATATATATGTATGTATATATACTGTATATGTATGGATATATATATGTATATATGTATGTATATATGTGTATATATCTATACTAATAAAAGGCAAAGCCCTCACTGACTCACTCACTGACTGACTGACTGACTCATCACTAATTCTCCAACTTCCCGTGTGGATAGAAGGCTGAAATTTGGCAGGCTCACTCCTTACAGCTTACTTACAAAAGTTGGGCAGGTTTAATTTCGAAATTCTACGCATAATGGTCATAACTAGAAGCTATTTTTCTCCATTTACTGTAATGGAGATCAGCTGGAAAGCCGTGAGGGGCGGAGTTTCGTGTGACATCTTCACGCCTCTCACGTAATCACGCATTACGTAGAAAACCAGGAAGAGCTACAAAACGCGCTGAAGAAAACATGCATTAAAGTCAGCAAAACAATTAGAAGCGAGCGAGTGACATATAAAACCATATTCAGCGGCTCACGTGAACTGACGCAGTGCGCAGACAAAAAGCGACAGTTCCAAAGAGTGCTGAACAAAAACCGAATTACACTGCTACGCTCAAATAGACAAACTACACGCCGTGGCGCAATAGTAGAGCCTTTGCCTGTAGCGCCCAGGTTCGATTCGCGAGAGGGGATGCACTAAATATGTACGCGCGCTTCTCGATTCATTTTAACCTCGCATCCTCTTAGTTTCAGAAACACATGCGGTTTACGCAGAAAGACAGATCACCTATTGAAGCTTCATGAATAATGGATACTTTATTCGCGATCAATGATTGTTTTGGTAAAGCCATACTCAGTGTATTCATTAGATGAACGGTAAAAAAGTAAGAGCGAGGGAAGGTAACTTACTGAGGCACACAAGCAAAACCACAATAGCACGCGGGCTCGATGTACTGTAGTGCGCGTCAACTCGATCTGACTTGCGCGAGCAAATTCCAAAAATTTTTTCTTTTCAAGTTCTATTTAGTCCATATGTGTCAAACTCAAGGCCCACAGGCCACATCCGACCTGGCTTGTAATTATATCCGGCCCGCGAGATCATTTTATATACTGTATTATTGTTATTAATGGCCCGGGGATATGAAGCGCTGGTAACACAATAAACTACAGATCCCATAATCCAGCGCTTCAGCTGCCTTGTCGAACACTTACCACGTTAATCGAGTCTAGCTTATGATGCTACAAGTTATTGCCAAGCTAGCCCACACGATGCCAAAGAGAAAAGGTGATTCTGAACATAGAGCCTTTAAAAACCGATGGGAGGCTGAGTATATGTTTACTGACATTGCCGGTAAACCCGTGTGTCTCATTTGTGGAACGTGTGTACAAAAACTGGGGTCTCCTCCCCAGCAAAAGTCGAGCAGCCGGCACGCGCGCATAGCTGTGCCGGCCTTTGAGACGCTGACTGCGATTCTGCCTTAACTCAAAGTGAGCACTTTTAATTTTTTTCATCCACCCCCTGAGCTATAGCCCAGACAAGTGCAAAGACGGGACCCCTTTTCTACACCACGGCAAAATAATATTAAGGCGATTCACACTTTCTTTTGCACGTATACGATTATCAGGTCTTCAGCTCGGATTATGAAGACACGCACACGAGTGGAGGACTGACAGTGCCATCACAGCCAATTAATGGCAGGGACGTCTCACCAGTCTACACAAGACCCACCGCGACTGTACCCAAAAGGCAATCATAACGTCATCAAACACATCTCTCTATACTATATAAAAGAAAAAGTCAACTTTCCTTTCTTTACACTTTTTTTCCGTTTATCCCAAACCAAAGCCTTTCTCTCTTAACACTGCAGAGGACACAAAACAAATTTTCTTTAATTTCTGGTAATACCGGTAAGGCACATAAGGCAGAAATTTGAACGTTCACATAGAAAATGTAATTTCTATACCACAGCCGTCGTGTAGCGCTTTTCAAAATGGATCTACTACTGAGAGATGATCCATATACATTTTAGCTGTTGTTAGTACTACTTACCTGTTTTGTTACACAGTCTTTAAAATGTAGTTTACCCGCAACCACTCCAGTAGTGCTCAATGTACCTGTACTTCTTAAAACGTTAATGTTTTACTGTTTAATAACTTATAGACTATATTTTATTATTTTTCCCTTGCACTCAGTGACCAAAGCTATACACACACATATAAACACATGCATATATATATATATATATATACACATATATATACCTGTGTGTATGTTTGTATGTATGTCTGTGTATTATATATATATATATATATATATATATATATATATATATATAGACTCAAACCCATTATGACAGCAGCAATCCAAGCTGTGAGAAAACAGTAAAAAGGACGCGGTCAGACGTCATGGTACATTTTCTAATGCAGCTAGACGAAAACAACTTCGTGACACTGCCGCCAAATTACCAAAACAATTACTTTCACAATCATGTTACATTATTTGTCAAGTGTTTCCTTTTCTTTTTCATAACTTCTTTAACACACAACATCGCTGGGAAGCGCGGGTATTTTGCTATATATATATATATATATATATATATATATATATATATATATATATATATATATATATATATATATATATATATCACAGCGACACTCATAACAGTGACAAAACAATTACATTGACAATCATGTTACGTTATTTTCAAAATGTTTCCTTTTGTTTCTCTTTCCTTCTTTAACACACTACTTCTCCGCTGCCAAGCGCGGGTATTCTGCTAGTGTGTATATATACTCAGCAAAAAAAGAAATGTCCTCTGACTTTCAACTGTTTTTACTTTCAGTAAACTTAATGTGTAAATATTTGTATGAACACTAAAAGAGTCAACACCATAAGACATAAACTAAAAATGTTTCACAATGTGTCCCTGAATGAAGGGAGGCTCAAAATCAAAAGTACCAGTCAGTATATGGTGTGGCCACCAGCTGCTTGAAGTACTGCAGTGTATCTCCTCCTCATGGACTGGACCAGATTTGTCAGTTCTTGCTGTGAGATGTTACCCCACTCTTCCACCAAGGCACCTGCAAATTCGTGGACATTTCTGGGGGGAATGGCCCTAGTCCTCACCCTGCGATCCAACAGGTCCCAGACGTGCTCAATTCCTTCGACAATAAACACGAATCCGCCCATCACCCCTGGTGAGACAAAACCGTGACTCATCAGTGAAGAGCACTTTTTGCCACTCCTGTCTGGTCCAGCGAAGGTGGGTTTGTGCCCATAGGCAGCGTTGTTGCTGGTGATGTCTGGTAAGGACCTGCCTTACAAGCCCTCAGTCCAGCCTCTCTCAGCCTATTGCGGACAGTCTGAGCACTGATGGAGGGATTGTGTGTACCTGGTGTGACTCAGGCAGTTGTTGTGGCCATCCTGTACCTGTCACGCAGGTGTGATATTCGGATGTACCGATCCTGTGCAGGTGTTGTTACACGTGGTCTTCCACTGTGAGGATGATCAGCTGTCCTTCTTGTCTCCCTGTAGCGCTGTCTTAGGCGTCTCACAGTGCGGACATGGCAATTTATTGCCCTAGCCACATCAGCAGTCCTCATGCCTCCCTGCAGCATGCCTAATGCACGTTCACGCAGATGAGCAGGGACCCTGGGCATCTTTCTTTGGGTGTTTTTCACAGTCGGTAGACAAGTCTCTTTAGTGTCCTGCGTTTTTAGAACTGTGACCTTAAATGCCTACTTTCTGTAAGCTGTTAAGGTCTTAACGACCATTCCACAGGTGCATGTTAATTAATTGATTATGGTTAATTGAACATGCATGGAAAACATTGTTTAAACCCTTTACAATGAAGATCTGTAAAGTTATTTGAATTTTTAAAACATTATTGTTGAAATACACAGTCCTGAAAAAGGGACGTTTCTTTTTTTGCTGAGTATATATGTATATATGTGTGTATATATGTGTAATATATATATGTGTATATGTATATATGTGTGTATATGTATATATGTGTATGTATATGTACTGTATTTATATATGTATATATATTGTGTATATATTGTATATATGTATATGTTAAACATCATGTGAACAAATGCAATATTTCTGATTTTCTTTTTATTATAACTTAAAAAATTTCCATTATAAAGGGTGTTTTTAGTGTCAGACTAGTTAAGGATACATAAGTTGATGTTTGCTTATCAGATAAACATGCATTTGAAAATGTGAGGGTTTGATTTCAAAAAGCACTGAACTCTTGTTCGGTACCATGATCTTGAGTTTTGGGAGGAGTTCTCTGAAAAAAAGAGATACTGGACTGTATGTTAGTCCTGCAGCATGAAGTGTTATTTTGCGTAGATGACACTATCTACCACTAAAATGAGTACGTATTGATTAATTAATTGTATTATAATGGGAAGCGGGCGGCACGGTGGCGCAGTGGTAGCGCTGCTGCCTCGCAGTTAGGAGACCCGGGTTCGCTTCCTGGGTCCTCCCTGCGTGGAGTTGCATGTTCTCCCGTGTCTGCGTGGGTTTCCTCCGGGCACTCCGGTTTCCTCCCACAATCCAAAGACATGCAGGTTAGGTGGATTGGCGATTCTAAATTGGCACTAGCCGTGCTTGGTGTGTTTGTGTGTGTCCTGCGATGGGTTGGCACCCTGCCCAGGATTGGTTCCTGCCTTGTGCCCTGTGTTGGCTGGGATTGGCTCCAGCAGACCCCCGTGACCCTGTATTTGGATTCAGCGGGTTAGAAAATGGATGGATGGATGGATAATGGGAAGCAATTGGTAAATTTAAAGCCCCACCACAAACAATTCATTAAGTCGTTTTATGGTAGGTGGAGTTGGCTGCTTAATAGGCCACTTGCTCTGTCTCCCATCCTAATTTAACTGAAGGATTAGAGGTTTCTACCAATGTATCATTTGCTTCACCGGTAATTACGGATGCACGATAATATCAGATTTATATCTATCGGCAGATAATGGGTTAAAATTTTATCGGCATCGGACAGATGACTAAATTGGACCAATAATTCGAACCGATATTAATGACGAATTCACTGTGTTCCGGATGTGCCAGACCTTTAGGCAATGCTGGGCTACTGTACGAAAATGTCTGTGGTGTGGAAGTTTTTCAAAGTGAGTGAGAGCGACATAAAATATGCCATTTGCAACACTTGTTCGACTAATTTTTTGCGCGGAGGGACCAAAGTGCGAAATTTTAATACCACTAACTTAATTACACACTTAAAGACACGACATCCTGACAAATATACAGAATTCCTCAGAGCAAAAGAGGAGAATCCTGCGCCACCGCACACAAAATCAAAAACTGCAGTTGCTCAACGTGTTAATCAATTACTTGAAAAATCAAAGAAATTGATAAAGATAACCTTAAAGCTCAAACAATTACTGCAAAGGTGATGGAATTTATTGCTCTGGACGATCAGCCATTTTCTGTTGTAGAAGATATGGGATTTCGAAGGCTGCTTGAGCATCTTGTGCCCTGTTAACCAGATACCCAGTCACCGTTATTTTTCTGACATAGCGCTTCCAGAGTTACATAAGATTGTGGAAAGTCATGTGCACAAACTCCTTTCTGAAGATGTCACAGCCATAAGCTTTACCTCTGATATATGGACATCTGATATGAGTGCTATTAGTATGCTTAGTTTAACTGCTCAGTGGATCGACCGCAAGTTTGAATTGCAGAAAGCAATCTTGCACGCCCAAGAATGCTCTGGATCACACACGGGTGCTGCACTCTCTGTTGCATTTAAAAGAAATCGGCAGAAAAATAGCACTCACAATTTAAGCATTCACAATTAGCCAACTCGCGTCTCAAAATTATACAAACTGAACTTGGTATGCAGCCGAAAATGCTTCAAGATGTTTTGACTAGGTGGAACAGCTGTCGCAGAAAAGAGCCCTTGGGGCTTATGCCTATGATTTTGAATTACCTGCAACTCCAACGCCTCAGTCAGTGGGGTTTGATCGAGAACATAATCACACTCCTTGATCCATTTGAACAACTGACAAAAGAAATTTGTCAGTCTGAAGCCTTGGCTTCTAACGTTATTCCCTCAGTTAATGCTTTAAAACGACTGTTGACTAAAAGCTCTCATACTGATTTCGGAGTCAAAACCAGTAAAAGTGCTCTCTTGGATGCTGTAAACAATCGTTTCATTGAGATTTACACAGAATCCATGTATTGTGTTGCAACTTTTGTAGACCCGAGATACAAAGACCGCTATTTCGATGCAGATGTAAAATCACTGGCACTCAAAATTTTGCAAGCCCAGATGGAACTTACATCGAACGAAATGCAAACGCGTGAATCACAGATAGATGGTCCACGACAGAAAAGGGCCAAGAAAAATGACGGGGTGGCATTGACGCTCTTCAAAATGTACAATGAAATTCTTGAAGCAAACACACTGATGCCTCAGGAAAACAGCCAGATGACAACAGAGGTGAGTTAAAAGTATTCATTTTTTGTGAAATAAAATTCTTACTTGAATCCTGCTGTTCTGCATGGCAGGTTCTTCTGTATTGGTTATAATAATATGTATGCATGCTACTTGGCAGGTGCAGGGATTTCTTTCTAAAGCACCAATCCCGAGGAATGAAAATCCACTGAAATACTGGAACAACTGGAGTCGGTTTCATACCATTGACAAAGTAGTACACAAGTTCTTGTCAGCCCCATGTACTAGCGTGGACAGCGAGAGATTATTCAGTTTGGCTTCTAATGTGATCAATGAAAAGAGAAACAGAATTTCCTTCAACAAGGCAGAAATGCTCTTGTTCTTTAACACTAGAATTACCAGAGCCTACGAAAAAACTCGTAATTCTGTCCCACCTTAAACTGCTTCTTAAATCCCTTCACACCTCTCCGCCAGCGTCCTTTGTTCTCTAAATGTGCTGATAAAGAGAAGCTAGGAGCAGCCGGCTATTCCATCCCCACCAATTTAGAACGTGCACGAACTTCTCTCAGCTCATGCCTTGATTGAGTATCTGGGAGTGAAGTGGAGTTTTAGAGTGGAAATAATAGATCGTTGTTAGGAACACACGCATTTCATGTCTGTTCCGTTTCTACAGTAATCTGTGTCAACACATTGTTAAAACAGAAACTTTTTTTATATTCTAGTAGTAGATGACAAAATGTAGGCATAAACTATATAATGTATGAAGCCTGAAGTCCAAATAGCAAAGAAACATTTTCACAAGAATAACACAATTGCACTTTTATTCAAACATATAACTGCAGAAACAAAAGCCGCCTTAACATGCGACATTGACACCAGTTTACTATAACTGACTCCGTGGTTCAATAGATCAGCCCCGCTGGGAATCAAGGGTCACGGGTTCGATCCTCGCCCCTCCGTTTTGAGAAGTAAACTGCTCTTAGTCTTACTGTTTTAGAATAAAAACATACATTTGATTTCAGTCTGTAACAGCCGGTGCAATTTATGATCTTTGTAAAGGTTAGCTTTTTTTTTTTTTTATTCACTTTTCACTCTCTCAGTCGCGTTCAGAATCAATCCATACAACCCCATCTGACACGGCTGTTTTCACTAAAGACGCGCTATAGCTCTGCAGTGTACCACAATGCATACTAACGCACCCCGGTTCTGACACACAAATGCTGGCGAAGCTGCCTTCTTCGTATCTCACCGTCACTTGCTTTTCTTTTTATTCAGTTTTATTGAGTGTTCCTGCCAGTCCCGCATGTTGCTGTATGCTTTTCTTTTGTACTCCAGGACATGCAGAGGAAAGAATGGTAAAGACCAGTAACTTCGGCGCTATATGCAATCATCAGACACTCCCCATCTGCCCGTGTCGTTCAAACACAGGAACATATATTGGTGTAAAAGTATAACAAAAGTGCACTTTTATTCAAGTGCACTTTTTCCATCGCCTTTTCCTGTAAGAAGCAATGTACACACTTCTCTCTATGCTGTGGTTTCTATTACACACCTGAAAGAAAGAGACAATATATGTGAAAATATAATCGCACTAATGCAATATTATTTGAAAACGAACAGCGTCAGATCGGGTGTGAATTTATGCAGGAACTGGAAATTCTCTGATGCGGGACCTTCCCCCAGGGAAGAAAGTACAGTGTCAGGTGCTCATTCAGTGTAATAGAAACCATAGCACAGAGAGGTGTGTACATGGCAACAAGTACACGTGTCGTAAATGTAGGAAGGATGGTCCTTGGGTGTGTGGGAACTGTTAATATTTGAATGTGATGATTTTATATAGCACGGAATGAAAATCTGCACTTCTTAGCATTGCACCATGCAAGATGTCGTATCAATCGCCTACTGTAACTTGCTTTCTTTTTCTTCGGTTATACAGGTAGTTTTGAATAAAAGTGCACTTGTTTTGTTTGCGAAATGAAGTGTCTGCGTGCACTTTTCGTGGCATTACACATGTATTTTTTGAGCATGCCCGTTTGAGCAGTAAAAAAGGTATTGAAAAGTATAACAAAACAACGGGCAGATGGAGAGTGTCTGATGATTGCATACAGCGCCGAACTTAATGCTCTTTACTATTCTCTCCTCTGCGAGCCCTGGAGTACAAAAGAAACAGAATACAGACGCGCTATAGCTCTGTGCTGTACCACGATGCATACTAACGCCCCCCCATCCGGTTCTGACACACAGACGCTGGCGAAGCTGCCTTCTTCGTATCTCACCGTCACTTGATTTTCTTTTTATTCAGTTTTATTGAGTGTTCCTGCCAGTCAGATTTTCATTCCGTGCTATATAAAATCATCACATTCAAATATTAACAGTTCCCACACACCCAAGGACCGTCCTTCCTACATTTACGACACATGTACTTGTTGCCGTGTACACACCTCTCTGTGCTATGGTTTCTATTACACTGAATGAGCACCTGACACTGTACAAGGTCCCGCATCAGAGAATTTCCAGTTCCTGCATAAATTCACACCCGATCTGATGCTGTTCGTTTTCAAATAATATTGCATTAGTGCGATTATATTTTCACATATATTGTCTCTTTCTTTCAGGTGTGTAATAGAAACCACAGCATAGAGAGAAGTGTGTACATTGCTTCTTACAGGAAAAGCGATGGAAAAGTGCACTTGAATAAAAGTGCACTTTTGTTATACTTTTACACCAACATATGTTCCTGTGTTTGAACGACACGGGCAGATGGGGAGTGTCTGATGATTGCATATAGCGCCGAAGTTACTGGTCTTTACCATTCTTTCCTCTGCATGTCCTGGAGTACAAAAGAAAAAGCATACAGCAACATGCGGGGACTGGCAGGAACACTCAATAAAACTGAATAAAAAGAAAAGCAAGTGACGGTGAGATACTGAAGAAGGCAGCTTTGCCAGCGTTTGTGTGTCAGAACCGGGGGCGTTAGTATGCATCGTGGTACACTGCAGAGCTATAGCGTCTTTAGTGAAAACAGCCGTGTCAGATGGGGTTGTATGGATTGATTCTGAACGCGAGTGAGAGAGTGAAAAGTGAATAAAAAAAGCTAACCTTTACAAAGATCATAAATTGCACCGGCTGTTACAGACTGAAATCAAATATATGTTTTTATTCTAAAACAGTAAGACTAAGAGCAGTTTACTTCTCAAAACGGAGGGGCGAGGATCGAACCGTGACCCCTTGATTCAAGCGGGGCTGAATCTATTGAACAACAGAGTCAGTTATAGTAAACTGGTGTCAATGTCGCATGTTAAGGCGGCTTTTTGTTTCTGCAGTTATATGTTTGAATAAAAGTGCAATTGTGTTATTCTTGTGAAAATGTTTATTTGCTATTTGGACTTCAGGCTTCATACATTATATAGTTTATGCCTACATTTTGTCATCTACTACTAGAATATAAAAAGTTTCTGTTTTAACAATCTGTTGACACAGATTACTGTAGAAACGGAACAGACATGAAATGCGTGTGTTCCAAACAACGATCTATTATTTCACTCTAAAACTCCACTTAACTCCCAGATACTCAATCAAGGCATGAGCTGAGAGAAGTTCGTGCACGTTCTAAATTGGTGGGGGGATGGAATAGCCGGCTTCTCTTTATCAGCACATTTAGAAGACAAAGGGCGCTGGCGGAGAGGTGTGAAGGGATTTAAGAATCGAGTTTTTTCGTAGGCTCTGGTAATTCTAGTGTTAAGAAAAACCTCCCCATCATGCTTAAAAAATAGAAAAGAATAATAAGCCTCCAGAAAAAAAGTTATTTAATTATTTACTGTTGTATGTTTTTCTGTTTTTTAAAATTATAGATTGGTTAGATTTATTCCATTAAAAAGAAAGAAAAAGTTATGTGGTATTTAATACTGCAGACTGTAAAACAAAAGATCAGATAGCCAGCCAAATGTGGTTGAGCAGAAGCCATTTTAATGATTGTAAATAATCTGCAAAAGTTGTTATTCTTAAGTGGTATTGCTTATTTCATTGTACATTTTTTCATTTTTTCGATTATTGTTGAATTTGTTGTATTTGTTCCATTGAAAAGAAAGAGAAAAGTGTTATTTAACACTAGAATTACCAGAGCCTACGAAAAAACTCGTAATTCCGTCCCACCTTAAACTGCTTCTTAAATCCCTTCACACCTCTCCGCCAGCCTTTGTCTTCTAAATGTGCTGATAAAGAGAAGCCGCTATTCCATCCCCCCACCAATTTAGAACGTGCACGAACTTCTCTCAGCTCATGCCTTGATTGAGTATCTGGGAGTGAAGTGGAGTTTTAGAGTGGAAATAATAGATCGTTGTTTGGAACACACGCATTTCATGTCTGTTCCGTTTCTACAGTAATCTGTGTCAACACATTGTTAAAACAGAAACTTTTTTATATTCTAGTAGTAGATGACAAAATGTAGGCATAAACTATATAATGTATGAAGCCTGAAGTCCAAATAGCAAAGAAACATTTTCACAAGAATAGCACAATTGCACTTTTATTCAAACATATAACTGCAGAAACAAAAAGCCGCCTTAACATGCGACATTGACATCAGTTTACTATAATTGACTCCGTGGCTCAATAGACTCAGCCCCCGCTTGGGAATCAAGGGGTCGCGGGTTCGATCCTGCGCCGCTCCGTTTTGAGAAGTAAACTGCTCTTGTCTTACTGTTTTAGAATAAAAGCATACATTTGATTTCAGTCTGTAACAGCCGGTGCAGTTTATGATCCTTGTAAAGGTTAGCTTTTTTTTATTCACTTTTCACTCTCCCAGTCGCGTTTAGAATCAATCCATACAACACCATCTGACAAGGCCTGTTTTCACTAAAGACGCGCTATAGCTCTGCAGTGTACCACGATGCATACTAACGCACAATCACCCCGGTTCTGACACACAAACGCTGGCGAAGCTGCCTTCTTCGTATCTCACCGTCACTTGCTTTTCGTTTTATTGAGTGTTCCTGCCAGTCCCGGCATGTTGCTGTATGCTTTTTCTTTTGCACTACAGGACATGCAGAGGGAAAGAATGGTAAAGACCAGTAACTTCGTGCTATATGCAATCATCAGACACTCCCCATCTGCCCGTGTCGTTCAAGCACAGGAACATATATTGGTGTAAAGTATAACAAAAGTGCACTTTTATTCAAGTGCACTTTTTCCATCGCCTTTTCCTGTAAGAAGCAGTGTACACACTTCTCTCTATCCAGCATACAGCAACATGCGGGACTGGCAGGAACACTCAATAAAACTGAATAAAAAGAAAATCAAGTGACGGTGAGATACGAAGAAGGCAGCTTCGCCAGCGCCTGTGTGTCAGAACCGGTGGGGCGTTAGTATGCATCGTGGTACAGCACAGAGCTATAGCGCGTCTGTATTCTGTTTCTTTTGTACTCCAGGGCACGCAGAGGAGAGAATAGTAAAGAGCAGTAAGTTCGGCGCTATATGCAATCATCAGACACTCCCCATCTGCCCGTTGTTTTGTTATACTTTTCAATACTTTTATACTGCTCAAACTGGCATGCTCAAAAATACACGTGTAATGCCACGAAAAGTGCACGCAGACACTTCATTTCGCAAACAAAACAAGTGCACTTTTATTCAAAACTACCTGTATAACCGAAGAAAAAGAAAGCAAGTTACAGTAGGCGATTGATACGACATCTTGCATGGTGCAATGCTAAGAAGTGCAGATTTTCATTCCGTGCTATATAAAATCATCACATTCAAATATTAACAGTTCCCACACACCCAAGGACCGTCCTTCCTACATTTACGACACGTGTACTTGTTGCAGTGTACACACCTCTCTGTGCTATGGTTTCTATTACACTGAATGAGCACCTGACACTGTACTTTCTTCCCTGGGGAAGGTCCCATCAGAGAATTTCCAGTTCCTGCATAAATTCACACCCGATCTGACGCTGTTCGTTTTCAAATAATATTGCATTAGTGCGATTATATTTTCACATATATTGTCTCTTTCTTTCAGGTGTGTAATAGAAACCACAGCATAGAGAGAAGTGTGTACACTGCTTCTTACAGGAAAAGGCGATGGAAAAAGTGCACTTGAATAAAAGTGCACTTTTGTTATACTTTTACACCAATATATGTTCCTGTGCTTGAACGACACGGGCAGATGGGGAGTGTCTGATGATTGCATATAGCGCCGAAGTTACTGGTCTTTACCATTCTTTCCTCTGCATGTCCTGTAGTACAAAGAAAAAGCATACAGCAACATGCGGGACTGGCAGGAACACTCAATAAAACGAAAAGCAAGTGACGGTGAGATACGAAGAAGGCAGCTTCGCCAGCGTTTGTGTGTCAGAACCGGGGGTGATTGTGCGTTAGTATGCATCGTGGTACACTGCAGAGCTATAGCGTCTTTAGTGAAAACAGCCGTGTCAGATGGGGTTGTATGGATTGATTCTGAACGCGACTGAGAGAGTGAAAAGTGAATAAAAAAAAAAAGCTAACCTTTACAAGGATTATAAACTGCACCGGCTGTTACAGACTGAAATCAAATGTATGTTTTTATTCTAAAACAGTAAGACAAGAGCAGTTTACTTCTCAAAACGGAGGGCGCAGGATCGAACCCGACCCTTGATTCCCAAGCGGGGCTGAGTCTATTGAGCCACGGAGTCAGTTATAGTAAACTGGTGTCAATGTCGCATGTTAAGGCGGCTTTTTGTTTCTGCAGTTATATGTTTGAATAAAAGTGCAATTGTGCTATTCTTGTGAAAATGTTTCTTTGCTATTTGGACTTCAGGCTTCATACATTATATAGTTTATGCCTACATTTTGTCATCTACTACTAGAATATAAAAAAGTTTCTGTTTTAACAATGTGTTGACACAGATTACTGTAGAAACGGAACAGACATGAAATGCGTGTGTTCCAAACAACGATCTATTATTTCCACTCTAAAACTCCACTTCACTCCCAGATACTCAATCAAGGCATGAGCTGAGAGAAGTTCGTGCACGTTCTAAATTGGTGGGGGGATGGAATAGCCGGCTTCTCTTTATCAGCACATTTAGAAGACAAAGGGCGCTGGCGGAGAGGTGTGAAGGGATTTAAGAAGCAGTTTAAGGTGGGACGGAATTACGAGTTTTTTCGTAGGCTCTGGTAATTCTAGTGTTAAAGCAACAACCTGCAAAACTGTTTCCCATATAACCAACAGGTAGCCAGCCAAATGTGGCAGATATCATTTGTTTTTAAAGATTGAATGTGGTGTGCAAAATTGTGTATACAAATAAATGTTCACTTTGTGTGTAATTCTTGTTCAGACAGATGAAGTCTCATTTTTCTCTGTATCTTATAAATATGTATATTGGCATTGGCGGATAAGTACATAGACATTATCAGAAATCGGCATCGGCCCAAAATTCCCATATCGGTGCATCTCTACCTGCAATGTGAACCTGAATAAATGAATAAAGCTTTAGTTTTGATAAATCTCGAGAGTTACTTCTTTACATAAGATATCACCAGTCAGTATGTTTACCATTTTGTAATCTACTTCCTTAATACTGATTGTCAATTTACTCAAGATTCACAACAAAACCGAGAGAAGTATTCATTTTTTGTGAAATTAAATTTTTAATTGAATCCTGTTGTTCTGCATGGCAGGCTCTTCTGTATTGGTTATCAAGTTTGAATTACTATTGTTTTTAGGTCTCACTGAAATATCTATAATAGTTCAAAAAGTGCTATGCTTTGAAACGGTTTCTTCTGCCTGCCCTATGAGGTAAAATGACCAGCCAAAAATAAAACACACCTGGAGTCCATCTTAGTGCAACATTGTAAACGGCAAAAATGCAACACCACAAGCTAAAGGTTTTGAATCAATTTGTCCATGACCTCTGTATGCATGTCTGCTGACTTAGAACCAGACCGCTTCACAACATTTTGTTCTAATTTTAGTACTCTGATGTATAAGTGTACTTGGAGTGCTTTTTTTCTAAACACTTCTCTATGTCCTAAAAGTAATGTTTTGCACCCGATTCTCTCTCATTCACTCTCAAACCCAAGGTTCCTGACCATAGTTTAATGCTAAGACTGTCTAATTAAAGCAAATGGAAAATGACTTTCAAAATTCTCATTAGCTTTTATTACAACGCTTTATAATCCCAACTTTAAGGAACCTCATCACCCTATACACATTGTCCCACAATTCAACTCTGTCTTATGTGAGTGCTGGTTTGACACACAATACCTAAGACAATGAGGTCTAATTGAAAATATTCAGGCCACCTTTATTAAAATAATGTTGCATTTGTAAATAATTAAAAGCAGACCAATTGTGCAGACTCCGACTTGATACTGTGACCATCCCGTTTTTCTGTCCGAGTCCAAAGGTGTTGACTGTCTTAATCTGAATGCTACAATGTAAATGGTACTATGCCACTGCCGTTGGACTCTTGCAAAATAATAAACATTTCTGCTTTTTTTATTTTTTAAATTTACTCTGCTTGCTATTCTCACCTTGTTACTGATCTGAAACTGTTCTGCTTGTGTCTGTTTAGCAGTAAGACATCACAGTAGAAATGCATTGTCGGATTTCAGCTGAGTTTTACAAGTAAGACCCATACCACAGTGTCATAAATGCTTCATGATTTGCTGATGTAAGAGTTTATATAAAAAAAATAAATAAAAAAAAAAAGTGAAAAGATAATAATGTAGTGAAGAATTGTGCCAGCATGTGTGGATTTTATAGATTTCAGCTCCTTTTCATTCCTGTTTATGGCTTTCTATCTTGAGAAGGACTTTTGCATTCAGCTGTTGTATTAGACTTAAAAATACAATGATGTTGTAGATGCTTGAAATTTTGATGGCTCTTATATTTAAATAACAGTTGCTTGAGTTTCACAAAGATTATTTATTTATTTTTGCTGTTTGTGTTAATTATTATGGTAACAACTGCACAGACGGTCATAGCAAGAATAAAGCATAAAAAAGCATGTACAAGCAAACATTTAATGTCCAGAGATAAACAACATTTGAATATATTCAAATATTTACTTATGTTTAATTTGAATATTTAAACATTCTTTTCAGATAGATAGATAGATACATACTTTATTATTTTTGGCTAATTTGGCAGTCTGCAACAGTTTCCACGTAAAGTAGACCCACCAATGTATAAAAATTTTATGATTTGAGTACATTTGTGTGGCTGGGGTTTGTGCATGTTTGTAATCCTTCTCGGTCACATTGGTTTAATGGCTGGTGCGTACTCAAATCAGATGATCTCATGACATACAGATCACTTTTTCCACTATAATCGGACTCTTGGCATGACTTTGTACAGAGCATCATTTGCTACGGGGAATGGCAAAACAGAACTGTTGATGAAACAGAACTGTATAGACAAAAGGACAAGAGTATGCAGCCTAAAGCTACAGCAAGGCATAGATCAAGTGCTAATTAATAACGCACCTGTGGAAAATGTCCACACTCCACCCATGATAGCCGCAGTGAGCAGAGAAGCAAATAGCATATCCTTACCTCAAGAAAATACTGCATTTTAATATCAGTTTACTTTTATTGCCACAAGCCTGCCTCAGAAGACATTTTTTTCAATTAAATCCTTTGCCGCTTCAAAGTGGATGTATTTGGTAAGTTTCAAGGCTTTGTTCTCAAATTTGGACTTGTACAATTTCAGCTGGACTCCTAGTGGATGGTTGGCTGCACTTTCCAGTGGGACATCTCTTCTGTTGCAAGATCCCTTCCAGGATAAACAGAGAAGGCACCGGTTTATGAAAACACATTGGGCATTTAACAGAAGACTGTATCCTGTCAGTTGTTTTAACCTCGTTTTATAGGATTCTTTATTTATGTGATCATTTTAACCTCCACATCTCACCTGTTTTTATGGGTTATTTATTATGAACTTTGCACTGCACTTTTTGGACACTTGTTTGATCCAGTAATGTGGCACCGACCTGCACCGACCCAAAGGCTAGTTACTTCATAAAAAAAATTATTAAAAAATGCTTCACTATAAAACACAATTTAATGTGGCAAATGATATACACCATGATTATGAAGAAATAACTTGGAATATACCAGACTTAAAGGATAAGCTTTATCTTGAGAACTTCTTGAGTTATACTCATAATAGTTAGATGAATGTGCATTTTTTCTAGTGGTTTCAGTGTATGTTCTGTATACACCAAAAGAATAAAAGAAGGATTGGAATATGGGTAGAAGGATGAATGGTCCCTGGTCATTTTTTCTAGACATAAGTCATCTTCAATATACTGTATATCCTGAGAAAGATGGAAGAATATTCCATTGAAATAAACTCAGTGGCCAGCCCATTAGGTTCATCTGTTCATTAATATAAATAATTGTCCCCTCAAATGGAGTATAGAATGCAGACGTGTTTAGGTTTAAGTTAAGGGATTAAAACAGACACATTGTAGTCTGTAGAGCGTTCAAAGAATGGTGCAGTAAAATAAAAAAAAAAATACACTAAGAGGCAGGTCTGTGAACAAAAACCATGTTAATGGTAAAGGTCAGAGAAGAATGGACAGATCTGCTAAAGTTAACAAATACCAGAAATACTCAAAATCTTTCAGTGCAAACACTAGGTCTGCTAGGAACAAGAAGGTGAAGCTACAGTATGCATAAATCTATTTGTTCTGCCATACTGTACGTGAATAACACTTTCTTATAATGATAACTTAATGGTTTGGGATTTTTTTCTTTGGTACACTCAAACCTTGTAATAATACCAGCTGACTGAGTGACACAAAATATCCACCTGCTGTTTCTTACCATGTGCATCATCCCTTTATAGAAACACTACTATTTTTCAAATGGATGCTTCCATGGATATGACAATTACTTTTGTATTTTCCTGTGGTTTGCTTAGTCCCCAGCAAATCCAGATCTCACTCTAGTTAGACAACCTTTGGGATAAAAGTGTGGCTGAAAAACATCTGTATAAACTACAGGATGCTTTTGAGTCAGCATGGGCCAAAATCTCAAAGAAATATTTACCTATCTTGTTCTTGCATTGAATTCTGGGTGATATGGTGGAAAAGGGCATCCTCTCTGCTACTAGGTACTGCGACTACAGTAACACAGTTACTAAGTTTACATACTGTACTTAGGTATACTTTGTCAATAATTTATTTAAATTTGAGCTCTGAAAGGCTTTAAGTAGCAAAATTGTACCCCTTTTCAGGAAACATTTCTAACTAGAAATAAAATGTGAAAGCACAAAATAGAGATGTTTAATATATATATTTGGTGCTTCAAGTTGTATACATTCTGTATTTGCTATGTCACTGTAATGATTGCCATTTGTGTTCTATCTATTTTATAATAAAGCTAAAGTTTCCTCATGTAAATATTTATATATAAATATTTTTATATATTGTATTTTATATATTTTTGAAAACATTACTTCACAATGAGCAAAAATGTTTAACTTGGCATTACAGTATATGCAGCTGGCTGTTTAATGGTGTTGATGCTGCTTGTTTTTTTTAAAATCTATATATATTCACTAAGGGCACGCAAGACAGAGAGCCACTCTTTCGTTTCTTCTACAGTCCATATGAACCTCAGAGCCACGTTGACTTTTTATTGTTCTTTTCGATACCGGCAGCTTTTCTATATATATATATATATATATATATATATATATATATATATATATATATATATATAAATCGACCAAGTTGCCCGACTATGCGGTACGCACGACAGAGCCCCGCCCGCCATCTCTAATCCACCTTCTGCGTTCACAGTCGCTCTCGAGGCTAAACGGAAGGCCAAATCAAACAGCAATAATTAGCAAACAAACAAAGATAACTGGTAGTAACAGTACAAAATTCACAATTGTTATGCCAGTTTGAAAATATAAGTTTTGAGGGTAGTTTTAAAATGTGTTATTGAATCGAGCTGATGTATATGAGAGAGAAGAGAATTCCCAAGTCGAGGAGCACTATGAGAGACGCTCGAGCTCCCATAGCACAGAGTTTGATGTGTGGTACAGAAAGTAAAGCTGCAGATGAGAATTTGAGTGAGCGAGAGGAGTGTCAGTCTGTAGGAGATCAGTGAGGTTGTGGAGAGCTTAAATGTTAAGAGCGGTATTTAGTATTGTATTCTGTAGTTAACAGGGAGCCAGTGAAGTTGAGAGAGTAGGTGTAGTATGTTTAGTGGATTTAGAACAGCAGGTTATTATCCTGGCAGCAGAATTTTGAATAAATTGTAAGCGATGGATATGTTTTTGTGGGATGACAAATAGAATAGCATTATAGTAATCTATACTTGAGTTGACTCGGGCACTAACCAATAATTTAGTTCTGTGTTACGTAAGAACAGTACGAAGTCCAGAAATTTTTCGGAGATGGAAAAATTAGTCCGTGAAATTGTACTTATACAGGAGGAATTATTTGATAATAATTATTATTTAATAATTGCCATTATTAGTGTATAAATGGATATAAATAATTGCATGTAAAGGATTTGCCAAAATCTGTTGTAGGTAAACGATACTGTTTAAAATGTTATTGTTTTTTCATCAGAAAACTCAGTTTCCACATCTACCTGTATTAGTTTAAATGGCACTTTTACCACTCGCAATAGTGCGGACGCGCTGAGTTATCATGTTGACTGGGCAACACAGTGAATGCGGCATCTATGTATATATGTCTGTTTTCCGTAGCCTGCTACAGGAAGGTACTCTCTCGACCATTGCCATTGGTTTTGATCCTTGCTATTTTCGTTATACTGCGACGGTGGTTTCCTAAGCCTTTGTTATACTGAATTCCTTTCTCTCCGTTTTCCGTTCCTATTCTTACACCACCGTATTCTACGGTGGGCTTCAGCTAGTTTGTTAATAATTTGCTAGTTTGAAAAAGAAAAAAAAAAAGCTAAATACTAGCAAGTATGTTGACTACGGTGAAACACAAACTGTATATCACTTGTTACATTTGTGCACCAAGAGTTATTTAATCAGTAAGCATCTTTCTGAATTTTCTAAACCAGTGAAGGCAACATCATTACTAGTTTCTGAGACTGAAAACAGATTTGTGGCATACAGTACTTCCAAATCAAACTTGAATTTCAGGTAATGGTAGAGGCCAGCCTTACATTAAGAAATTGGTTGAAGGTAAAACCAAATGGGCATTGTAGTTGTCCTCCGCCAAAATAGTCATCTCCCAACGAAAAATAAGTGTAAGAGTTAAAAATAATTTTTCTTTTATGCTTCATCTTTATTTTATTTTTTTTTTTTACTCCTTTTATTTCTGGACATTGGCTGTAATAACTAAAAGGTAATGCAATTTTCAGTACAAAGGTGAAATCAAACTTGATAAATGTGTATTTTAAAAGGACGTTTAGTCATTAGTCTATCTGTAAAATGCTGTGTCATACAGATGCTGAATTTTTTTTATCTCCCTTCTGCCACTTTAGTATGTTTTCCATTTTGAACATGAACTAATTTGTGCTTCGAGACACACACAGTAACATTATCTATTTGTCTGTTTTACTAAAAGTTAACAAAGAACTATCTGTATGCTTATCTTTCTTTTCAACCTGAGAATATGCTGACAAATATTCATAGGTTTATATCTTAATATTTGTTTCACGTTTCAAGCATTTCAGCTCATAAGAAATAACAATTCTATCTGTAAACTAAACAAGGCTTTAGTTACACTTATCATTACCTGGAGGGACTAATGGCACTCTAGTCTGTTTTCTATTTGGGAAAAGTTTGCCCTTTAGTATTAACATTTTCTTTCCAAATGTCCCCGATTAATTGTATAGAGTCTTGGTCGGTGGTTTTGATGGAAGAAGTAGCTAAATCTAGCTTGGGTGTTTTCTTGGGTTATTGCTTGTGAATTAAGTTTACTATTTTATTGTTGGTTTAAATTAAAGTATTTCTGAGTTTCTTTATTAGTTTTATCAAGCTTTCTTAATGGTTAACGCTTAAAGAAAAGCCAGATATTTTGGCTAGTTTTATCTGCTTTTTTGGAGTTTTGTTTTTTTTATGATGTATATAATTATTACTGTGATTACAAATCTGTGTTAAATAGGACAAATCTAGCGTAAAGTATGTGTATAATGTTTTGTAGAGTCAATGAGCCCTGCACTTCTAAATGTTTGCATACCGTTTCTGTTGCAGATGCATATTAATAAGATAGGGTGCACTGTTATGTGCAAAAGATAGACCTTGTACTGGGCAGAACATGACACACTTGTGTGGCTCACACTCCATTCCACAACAATTTGAACTACACTAACTGCAGGTCAGCAAAATGAGTGGGGCGCTCTAGCCTACGTTAAAAACTGAAACCTAAGCCCTCTACGGCAGCAAAGCAAAAGCATGTACTCCTTGCTCTCAAAACTTTTCATCCCTCTATTATAAAAAAAAAAAATCAGTAATAGAACATATGCTATGACAATCTGAGGACCCGCAACAGTTAAAGCAACAAGTTTAATTTCAAAGAAAACACAATTCAGTCAGGTGTATATATATATATATATATATATATATATATATATATATATATATATATATATGATCATGGAGAAGCGATCACAACGCGACCAGTAGAGACACAAAGTAGCAAAAAGGACATCAGCTGGACAGGCTTTAAAAAGATCGAAGGGCGGCGTGACAGCAACCCTAAGCCAATCCCCACCCACCTCCCCATTATACGTCCTGCAAGAAAGAATTTAACCACACCCGGGGCTGGAATTAAGGGACAAGTATTGTTTTTATAACATCACGCGAGACCAGGCAGTTAGCCATCATTTAAAACAAGTCCATAGACATCTAACCTCGCCGTTTTTGGATTGCTTTTGCCAGACAAGCATCATGTGCTTCCAGCTCTTAAAACAACGACATACGACAAACAGAAGAGGCAGCTTGGACGCAGCAAATAGCCAGCAAATGATCCAAAGACATATTCTTAGCGTGCGTTCAGAAGCCCCCATTACCCTTTTCACAATACAAGCAGCATTATACGTCTGGCAAGAAAGAGATGTAACCATGCACGGGGCCGGAAATAAAGGACAAGCACTGTTTTTAAAGTAAAAGTGAAAATAATGCATATGTAACAATTCCCAAGAAAATAACAATGTCTTTAACTTGTGTATTGCCTGCCTAAGGTAAAGTCATCCCTGATGGAGGATCGCAGTAATCATGGAAAAGAGGGGTCCTTCCATCGGATTAGCGCTATATCAGATGTGGAATGGCAAAATAGGGGAGGCAGCTTGATGAATGAGGTCTCCAGAGGGCTGTTCCACGAAGCGAGCTAACCTCAAAATCCAGGTTTATTTCGATAATCCCGACTTAATTTCTCGAAATTCAGTTCCACGAACGAGGCTAACCTGAAGCTCCGCTTAATTACTATGCCAACATATGCTCTTGGACAAGCCTGCTCCGTGGCAGGTTAGTTGTGAAGCTTATCTTAGCTTGATGAATATGATTGGACAAGCCATGTGATGTCACAGCACGACATTCTGCGGGGCTGGGATTATTCTGCTGCTGTTCACTCCCTCTTTCGCACACATCGACCCTCCAATATAAAATTATTACAGATTACATGCAGGCGATTCTAATTACTTAGAAAGTATAAAATGACAAGGAGTGCATTGAAGGCTTTTACATGAATAACCATGGCGTGCCCATTTATTCATAATCCAGTTGATGAGGGAGCGAGGCTCATTCGTAGAGCTTTAAGGCAACAGGTTCCACAATTACTTCGGCCCAGGATAGATCCGTTGCATTTTGCGGATGATTATTTATCTGGCTATAGATTTAGTAGACACAGTATTGCATATTTGTGTCAGTTATTGGAACCTTACATTTCTAAAAACACACGTCGCTCTAAAGCCCTTACGGTTACACAGTCTTTGTGTATCGCTTTGCGTTATTTTGCCAGTGGTTCATTTCTGTACAGTGTGGGGATGCTGAACATTTAAGCAAAGCTACAGTGTGCCGTGAAATCAGGAAGGTTTGCGTTGCATTAAAGTCCTTTTTAAATATATTCATTACCTTTCCTGGCCACCGAGGAATTGTTGCCATTAAGGAAACTTTCTTTGGAATTAATGGTGCTTAATCTTTAAACATCTACTCATTTACAGCACATAAATCATTACCTGATAAGAAACTGAATTTAATTTGTCAGGCTTTCCTAACGTCATTGGAGCCATTGACTGTACACACGTGAGGATAAAGGCTCCAGCAGGTCCAACAGAGCCTGATTACATAAACGCAAATCATATCACAGTATTAATGTACAGGTAAGTACTGATAATATCTCACATTTATATACAAGAGGTGAAAGTGTAGTCGTCCAACATTAGCAATGTATGTCATTACCATTTCCTAAAATGTTTCAGATGGTATGCACTGCTGAACATCTAATTTCAAATATTGTGGCAAAATGGCCAGGATCAGTACATGATGCCAGAATTTTTCGCGAGTCTTCACTGGCTCAAAGCCTCAGACAAGGCAAGTCAACTAAAATTCACAAATATACTATAGTTTATTATACTACAGTCTAATGTGTCTACTTTCCATTATAGGAATTTTTCCTGGTGTGCTGCTTGGTGACAGAGGATACCCATGTCTACCGTTTCTTCTCACACCATATACAGATCCTGCAACACAAGCAAAAAGACATTTCAACCATGCCCATTGTAAGACAAGGGCACGCATTGAAATGACATTTGGACAGTTAAAATCCAGGTTTAACTGCCTGCGGCATCTCAGAGTTACACCAGACAGAGCGTGGGACATTGTAGTAGCCTGTGCAGTTTTGCATAATGTGGCAATACTGCAGCAGGAGCGTATGCCAATAATAACGCATTCTTCACTTGCTGCCAGGACCTTTTCGTTCCACTCATGTTGCTCCTGAAACCAAGCATTATTAATAATTATATTAATAATTACAATTATGGGCGGCATGGTGGCGCAGTGGTAGCGCTGCTGCCTCGCAGTTAGGAGACCCGGGTTCGCTTCCCGGGTCCTCCCTGCGTGGAGTTTGCATGTTCTCCCCGTGTCTGCGTGGGTTTCCTCCGGGCACTCCGGTTTCCTCCCACAATCCAAAGACATGCGTGTTTGGTGGATTGGCGATTCTAAATTGGCCCTAGTGTGTGCTTGGTGTGTGGGTGTGTTTGTGTGTGTCCTACGGTGGGTTGGCACCCTACCCAGGATTGGTTCCTGCCTTGTGCCCTATGTTGGCTGGGATTGGCTCAAGCAGACCCCCGTGACCCTGTATTCGGATTCAGCGGGTTGGAAAATGGATGGATGGATGGAATTACAATTATATATCACTTTTTATCCAAGATGAACCCATATAATTAACATGCTGTCCTGTTTATCAATGTGTTAAAATAACAAAGTACCTTACAACTGGTAACTAAATGCATATGTAAAAGGAAATTTTAATGACTATACATTTTGAAGGCTTGAAACTGTTCTCATTTAGTTGTTAAATAGTTTGACATCCTTAACACAAAAGTTACTTAAATCATGTTCTTACGCATTTAACTTGTCAGCTATTTTCTGCCATGCAGCCTCACAAGCTTTGATAATACAGCTCGTGTTCCCCTTTCTAGTTATTATAGCTTTGTAGTCCTCATAGGCTTGTAATAATAATTCTTGCTCCGCCTGCGAAAAAAACGCAGCTCTTTCCTTAGTTTCTATTCTTACTTATCCAGCATCGATTAACAAGGCTGCCTTTTATATCGCGTGGACGCGCACGAGCCTCGCTTATCAAGCTTGGCTTGAATTAGCGGAGATTAAATACACCTGAATTTTGTTCGTGGAACTCAATGAGCCTGAAGTGAACTGTTAGGCTAACTCAAGCGAGGCTATTACAAATAATCCTCGATTTTATAAGCTCTCTTCGTGGAACAGCCCTCAGGACTTAAAACAAATCCATATTATGTGATGATATCTCATGTGAAATTCTACTTCATACTTCTAGAATTTTTATACTGTACAAGCTGATTACCCAGTGGCTTCGCTCACTGATTGCAAGGGGAAAAAATAAAATGTAGTATATATATTATTAAACAGTAAAACATTAACATGTAGTAAAGATACATTAAGCAGTACTGGAGTGCTTTCGGGTAAAGTACATTTTAAAGGCGCTATAACACAAGTAAGTAGCGCTAACAGCGCCTTAAATGTATTTGGATCATCTCTCGGTAGCAGATCCCTTGTGAAAGGTGTTACACAACCGCTGTGGTATAGAAATTACATTTTCTATGCAATCCCGCAAATTTCTGCCTGACAACCTTGCACTACGTGCCTGTGATTTAAGAGAAAAATTATTCTGAGAAATGTGGACGCTGCCCTTCCGTGCTTAACGGGCAGAAGGTCCAAACAATTCCCAAGTCCAAAACAACATGAAGAGGTTGGTACATCTTCTTAGATGTAAACCCTCCATCTTCTTAAAAGAATTTATCAAAAAGGCAACCTTGAATGTTGTGGGGCTTTAGTGACCTGAACTCACCTTAAGGGACAGTAAGTAGTCGTGAAGCGCAATTTACAAAGAGAGTTTTGCTTCGATGGCGCCGATTACACTCATTCGCAATGATTTCCACTCTCCCAGGAGCTGACGGGGCTCTCGGCCCGGCAGAGCAGTCTGACATTCCGTGCCTCCGAGTGTCCACTTTGTTCTCACAAACCCTTGCTGCTGAAGGCGGTGTTGTCTTCACATTGTTTAGAGCTTGGCACAGTTAAAAAGTAGAAAGACGCAAAGCTGTTTTCCTCATCTCTTCTACTATCAAGTACTGCCAATTAAAAAAAAGTTATAATGTGGCAGTTTCCGCGACAGTCACGTGGACAAATAAATAAAACTTCTCTGTCAGAACGCGCCTGGCGGCTGGCGGCGAACGGCTCAGCACTGGAATCCAGAGAGGAGGGCTGGGAGAGGGCGACGCGGGGCGCACTTCTATGGGATAGGTCGGTGTGTTTGTGTTTACTTCATTTCAATATCAGTAAAGTAACTCTCACACAAATAATAATTCATAAAGACGATATAAAAATGGCATCCACAAACAGTGATTAGTTCCTGTATTATATGTTCTGTTGTCATACATAATTTCCATTTCGCGTGGTCATACGTGATTTCCGTTTCAAGCGCAAAAAGAATTTTATATATATAGATTGAGGATTTATTCTGTTATATGTATTGTATTGTATTGACCCCTTTCTTTTTAACACCCACTGCACTCCCAACCTACCTGGAAAGGGGTCTCTCTTTGAACTGCCTTTCCCAATGTTTCTTCGATTTTTTCCCCAACAAGGGTTTTTTTTGGTCATCTTAGAGGGTCAAGGCTGGGAGGCTGTCAGGAGGCAGGGCCTGTTAAAGGCCATTGCGGCACTTCTTGTGTGATTTTTGAGCTATACAGGAAATAAATTGTATTGTATATCCGGTAAACCAAACATGGGGGTAGGTGAGCGAAGCCCCCTAGTTTAGTAAAGAATAAATGACATTGGTAGGAAGACTGCTGAATTATTTCCTTAGTCAGTCACCCTAAGATATACAGTGGTGTGAAAAACTATTTGCCCCCTTCCTGATTTCTTATTCTTTTGCATGTTTGTCACACAAAATGTTTCTGATCATCAAACACATTTAACCATTAGTCAAATATAACACAAGTAAACACAAAATGCAGTTTTTAAATGATGGTTTTATTATTTAGGAGAAAAAATCCAAACCTACATGGCCCTGTGTGAAAATGTAATTGCCCCCTTGTTAAAAAATAACCTAACTGTGGTGTATCACACCTGAGTTCAATTTCCGTAGTCACCCCAGGCCTGATTAATGCCACACATGTTTCAATCAAGAAATCACTTAAATAGGAGCTGCCTGACACAGAGAAGTAGACCAAAAGCACCTCAAAAGCTAGACATCATGCCAAGATCCAAAGAAATTCAGGAACAAATGAGAACAGAAGTAATTGAGATCTATCAGTCTGGTAAAGGTTATAAAGCCATTTCTAAAGCTTTGGGACTCCAGCGAACCACAGTGAGAGCCATTATCCACAAATGGCAAAAACATGGAACAGTGGTGAACCTTCCCAGGAGTGGCCGGCCGACCAAAATTACCCCAAGAGCGCAGAGACGACTCATCCGAGAGGTCACAAAAGACCCCAGGACAACGTCTAAAGAACTACAGGCCTCACTTGCCTCAATTAAGGTCAGTGTTCACGACTCCACCATAAGAAAGAGACTGGGCAAAAACGGCCTGCATGGCAGATTTCCAAGACGCAAACCACTGTTAAGCAAAAAGAACATTAGGGCTCGTCTCAATTTTGCTAAGAAACATCTCAATGATTGCCAAGACTTTTGGGAAAATACCTTGTGGACTGATGAGACAAAAGTTGAACTTTTGGAAGGCAAATGTCCCGTTACATCTGGCGTAAAAGGAACACAGCATTTCAGAAAAAGAACATCATACCAACAGTAAAATATGGTGGTGGTAGTGTGATGGTCTGGGGTTGTTTTGCTGCTTCAGGACCTGGAAGGCTTGCTGTGATAGATGGAACCATGAATTCTACTGTCTACCAAAAAATCCTGAAGGAGAATGTCCGGCCATCTGTTCGTCAACTCAAGCTGAAGCGATCTTGTGTGCTGCAACAGGACAATGACCCAAAATACACCAGCAAAACCACCTCTGAATGGCTGAAGAAAAACAAAAAGACGACTTTGGAGTGGCCTAGTCAAAGTCCTGACCTGAATCCAATTGAGATGCTATGGCATGACCTTAAAAAGGCGGTTCATACTAGAAAACCCTCAAATAAAGCTGAATTACAACAATTCTGCAAAGATGAGTGGGCCGAAATTCCTCCAGAGCGCTGTAAAAGACTCATTGCAAGTTATCGCAAACGCTTGATTGCAGTTATTGCTGCTAAGGGTGGCCCAACCAGTTATTAGGTTCAGGGGGCAATTACTTTTCACACAGGGCCATGTAGGTTTGGATTTTTTCTCCCTAAATAATAAAAACCATCATTTAAAAACTGCATTTTGTGTTTACTTGTGTTATATTTGACTAATGGTTAAATGTGTTTGATGATCAGAAACATTTTGTGTGACAAACATGCATGGTAGAAAAATCTATTTATTTTATAAATGATGATAAAGTATCAATTTAAAATTACTAAAACACTGATAGTGTAAGTGATTTCCAAAACACATAAGTACTGCAGCAGAGAATGTCTGGAGTAACACAATGCAGAAATTAGTCCAAGGTAAAACAAAGGAACGCCCTTTTACAATCAATGTCAGCGTTCCTTTCGCATAGACATTTTTTTCATAAAGCTTCAAATTACATTGAAATAATGTTTGATTTGAGCGCCCTAGTACATGTCCAAATCCAAAATAACTGATTATACAATGTTCCATTATTTCTAAATCAAAACTTTAGATATTTTATTTTGCCAACGACCAGCATGTGGCCACTAACTGCATAATCAACATTTACCATTATGGGTGACATGTTCATGCAATAACAGAAAAATTCTCAGTTGAAAAAAGGAAGAAAGAAAAAAAAACCACACTGTGTAATATCTAAGCAAGTATGAAGCTGCATAAGCCAATTAGCAGTTTTATTTTTGTGCATGCTGAATCACTCTTGTTGAGAATATGGTAGACGGAAAGACATCGATTGAGGACAGCGTGTTTGAGAGAATAAAAGTAGATATTAACTCTTACTGATTCTTGTCAGTAAGCTTTTATTCAAATCTATGATGCGGCAATTCTGCTTTTAGGTTCTGATGCCTCTATGGAGCTTTGATTCACATTAATTTTAATGGAGCTTAGAATAAAATGTAATTATCTTTACAGCATTACAGAATACTGATTGTGTTGTCTTCTGTATTATACAGAGTCCTTCACTAACCTCTTTACATGCACTGCCAATAAAAAAGCCATCAAGAAACATGAACAAACCAATTTTTTATTTTTAAGATTTCCTAAAGTTGTTTTTTTTAAATAAACACAATACAAAATAACATTGCAAAATGTAGACTATTTTAAATATGCTTTATTTTCTGTGAATTTGTTATGATGACCTAAAGATAACTCATAAGCAAATATATTAACATTTCAGTCATTTAAGTGGGTATGTATGTACTAATTATAGGAAAGTGTATACAAGTAGTTAAATTCCTGTTTGTAGATCACTGATTGAAAGGAAAAAAGCATACAAATACATGAAAGCATACTTCACTTAATGAGTTCAGAAGCTGCAATCAAATTCACAAATGAAAATCACTAAATAGCTATATCCGAGTGGTCATGGATGTGCTTTTCATTGTCATTTTGCACTAGAATAATAGTCTGAAAAGTAGATTTGCAAATAGTAGATTTAGGTATAGGAAAGATTTCTTGCCGTCTAGGAAATTCCCTGCTGTCTGGAATTCCTCAAGTGCACACTGATTAATAAGTAGGACAGCAACCAAAATTTTTATTACCACAATCTGGCTTTTATTGTTATAATCAGGGGTACGGAAAAAGCAAATGCAATTATTGGGTACTATAAAACAAATACCATGCAAAATGTTTTAAAACTACCACATGAACACATCTTAGGTATACAGTATCACACTTGCTCAATAATATAAGTGCAAAACACTTAGAATACTTTAGAAATCTCAAACACTGATGTGAAGCGGAGAGAAACATTTCTAAAATATACTATGGTTAACTTAGAACATTTAACCACTACTGAAGTGCACAGTTTCCAGTATATGCAGTTAGAACAAGTATATTCCTTCTTCATATGGCGCTTTTCCACTGCATAGTACGGCACGACACGGTTCAGTTCAGCTCACTTTTGGGGGGTTCTCCACTGGAAACAGTACCTGGTCCTTTTTTTAGTACCACCTCAGCCGAGGTTCCAAGTGCGCTGAACCGTTACCAAAACGTGACGTGTAAACTCTGCTGGTCACTGATTGGCCGGAGAAAATCGTCATTACTGCGTCACTGGCTATTCTTTTCTTTAAAGGTACACACACGTGGAAGTTTGTATCCCGTCTCTCCATCGCTGGACGCAGTTTGTTGCATAAGTGGATGAATGTTTCTTCAGACATTTGAAAGTTCTCCAGCCACTGAGTGTTTGTAAAACCGGGAACAATCACATCCCACCACTCTGAAGCACGGTTAAATGTTCAAACAGATGGTCTGTTACGGCGACTTTTTTGCAAAATGTGGAAGATCTGTAATATACAGAATCAGCATTTTAATGTTACACTGACAGTTAAGTTCATTTTATGCTTTGCAACAGTGATAAAAGTTAGCTAGTGATGTGCTTTTTTTAGATGCTTACCGTTGCACGTCGTCGAGCTAAAGTGTTGTCGTTGTCTGCGTGTTGTTGTAAAAGTTCCATGGTGTCACGGCAGTAGAGGCGGCGCAACTATAACGACACGTGAATAATCCCGCCCACTCTAAAGCGGTACTAAACTGCAGTCGAAACGCGAACTGAGCCGAACCAAGGTGAGCTGTACTGAACCCTGCTGTGCCATACTATGCCTTGGAAAAGCGCCATAAAATTAGCATGAGACTTCTTTGTACCAGATCCACTGGAATAAGTATCACAAACAGCAAAGTGAAACACTATTTTAATTTAAGTTCAGATTTTTTTCAATGCATAGAGAGTTACAAAATCCATCTAGGGTAAATGTTTTCTGAATTTGGAGGAAAGCAGAATGATATAATTTCTAAGAGAGACCCATCTTTATAGCACTCAAGAGTTAAGGATGAGAGGTTCCATTTCTGAGTGTAAAGCACCCTAACAGTAAACCGCCTGAACCACTATTTTTTAGAAGGCAAGTACAAAAATAACCAGTGTGATTGAAAATAAACATTTGCTACAAAGATTAGCCCTCAGAGATGATCACAGGTTAAGTAGCAGCTTCATTTCAAGACATTATTATACATCTAGATATCACAAATAGAAAAGCAGCAACATTTCAGACTAATAATTCACATACCCATTCAAAACTTCAAAAAAAGAATTTTTCTAAAGATCTTTGTAAGTTACTGGTCAATGAAAATGTAACTTTTTTTTGTTTTTAAATCCGTGGGTCAGAGCTCAATTCTTTTTTTTTTATTATTATTATTCACTTTGAGTGTATGAAAAGGCCCTGAAATCCCTATACAGTAAGCAATGGCCATATTTAATTTTTCACCATGGCATGCCAGCTTCGCCTGCTCATACCACCAAGCTTTCACATATCATATTGATCAAAAGTTAGAGGGGAGGCCAAGCACTTGATTAAGAAATTATGTAAAACTTGTAACGTATTGGGAGAAGAACCATGAAGCAGACAAAACCAGAGTAACAGCACTTTTCTGTTTCCATTTCAGACACTGGTAAAGATTAATGGTTAAATGGAAATAACTTTTCCTCGATAGAAATATAAGACATAGTCGATGCAACTTCGAAGGAGCTCAGTCCATCCCTGTTTTGACAGACAACACGAAAAGCCAATGATAATGAAAATAGCACTGCGCAGAACCAATCATGTGGCTGAAACAGAGTTACAGCCATGTCAGGTTAGGTTGACGCACACAGCACTGAACGTAAAAGTAGCAGCTGCCAACAGCACACATGCTAATGTTTGGGCTATTGCAACTGTGCACACCAGTGCATCAAGAGTGGGAACGAGATAAAAAGAGAAAATGACAGCAGAAAATATTAAAAACTTGAACAATATCAGTGCTACTGAAAAAGACGCCCCAACGGAGATTGCTCAAGGCTCAACGGGCAAGGACATTGTTGAAAAGAAGGGTCTGAGGAATTCAGTAGGTGGAGATATTTTGGCTATTTAAAGTCTGGCAAGAAGCACAGTAGCGTGCACTACACAAAGCATAAAGCATGTTCCCACAATGATAGGTAATCACACTAATCTTTTGTATCATCTGAAGCAGTGCCATCGTTTAGAGCATGCACAATGCAGACTTTACTGCACTAACGGTTATTTCTTGTGCCTTGGAGCATAGGCTGAAAACAATTAGTAAGTAAATATGTCAATTTTGATTATGTTCTCCTTCATTTACATTTGAAAGCTTAAGGTTTCTTTATTTAGTCATGTTTACACAAGAAAACAAGAAAAAAGCTGCTTGAATTGTACTGAGGATACATACAGAATGTTTTTTTGTCTATTTTTAGGTTCACCTGAAAATTTTGAAAGCTTTACGATTATACTTTTAGATTTTATTTATTTGGAGTTGAGCAACAAATTTAGTGTGTTCTTCTGTAAAACCTGAAAGCTTCCGACTAGTCAAAATTGAGACTATTTTTTATCTATTTTATTTATTTGCAATTGACCGAAGAGTTTAGTTGAGCATTTTGTTTGTGTTCCCTTACAATACATGAAACTTTTGACTGGTCTGAATTAATGTTTGAGCTTATTATATACCTGTATACCAATTTTATTTATTTGAAATACAGTTGTATAATGTCCTGAAGTACATTTGTCATGTTCAAGTTCTGGCAGAAAATAATGTATGTGGATCTTTACTTTTCTATTGCACTGAGACATTATTATATATTTGAATCAGTGTCACGCTAACTTTAGTCCAAATATAAACATAAAATAAGGTTTCCATTTTTTAATGCCATATTAGGACTTTTTCATGTCCGTAACAAGTCTGTCTGATGTGTGAAGAGTACATTTTGTAACATTACCCACTGTACTAAATCGGCTGTGTCATAGTGCAGCAGTCTATTGGCCAGCAAAAGTGCTGTGAAGAAGCTGTCTGTTACGGTTCTGTCTTTGTCCAGAATGGCTCCATAAGCTTTATGACAACACACTCGGAAAGTCTTTGCCCAGAGTTGTAACTCAAAACACAGTACTCAACAAAACGCTGACAGATGTCCAAGATCGCAGCAAATCTGTTTTCACACGTTCTACACGGGTGTTGCATGGTAGTTTGATAGCAGTCACGTGACACCATAGGTTTGATTGCCAGTACAACAAATAGTTGAGGAATGGGGAGGAAGGCAAGCTCTATTGTAGGCACGGAGCTGGACAGTTTGACATCCGTATCAGAGCGACGGGCGCTGAGAAGGCTCCTGTCAATCATGGAGAATCCACTGGATCCACTAAACAGTATCATCTCCAGTCAGAGAAGCAGCTTCAGCCACAGACTGCTGTCACTGTCCTGCTCCATTGACAGACTTAGGAGATCTTTCCTCCCCCACAGTATGCACCACTTTCAATTCCACCCTATTGGGTGGAAACGTTAACATTATAAAAAGTTAATGTCTGTTATACCTGCATTTTTATCACTCTTTAAATTTAATATTGTTTTTATCAGTATGCTGCTGCTGGAGTATGTGAATTTCCCCTTGGGATTAATAAAGTATCTGTCTGTCTATCTATCTATCTAGTTCTGAGCAGTCACCAAGCACACCACCAAGTTTGTTCATCGCTGCTCTTGTGAAAAGAATGGAGATAAATGCCATCAACTCAGAGAGGGACAGGCAAGTTCATTGTACCACATGAATGTCACTGAGAGCATAAAACTGAATAATAAAAAAACAAGCGCTAACTTTTACAAGTAGCCAAAAATTACACAGGGCGTTATAGACTCAAATCAAATGTATGTTTTTAATACCCAGAACCTTTGAGATATAAAGCAGCAATTCTTTCCTCTGCACCATTGAAGAATATGTATCAGCTTCCTGTCAATTGACATTTGAGCTTGGGTTTTTAACTCATTGACAGCAACATGAAAATCGAATGTTATTTTTTTCTTTGGTTATATTCGTGAATAAAATCGCACGTTTATTTGGACAAAAGTCTTCACACATTATACACTTCACATCATTATTAGTATAACATGGAAACATTTTCTGTCTAGTTCCTACACTTACACAAATCATTGTAGACACGGAATACACATGAAATGTATGCATTCCAAATAATGATATATTATTAACCCAATACAACTCCAGGCACCACACTGCCAGATAAAGAGACTTGAGCTCTAAGAATTTTGTGACGGACTCAGACACACAAAACAAAAGACGCTGATGGAAAGGTGTGAAGGAATTTAAGGTGGCCCGGGATTACAAGTTTTCATAGGCTTCAGGGATTCTAGTGATAAATGCAACACTGTCTTAAAACCCCTGATTAACTGGTTAACCAATGTAGTAAATGATCAAATAACCAATTGTTAGCTGCAGGACAAGTTCTATCAATGACCAAAGACGGTCATTGTACCGCTGAGCCCTTTCATGCTACCAGTGTTCTCTAGAGAAACAAGATGTAGCTTACACTAATTCCTAAAGCTGATCTAGATGGTTTTAAAACAGAAACTCATAAATGTGTTTTCAGCAAAAACTCAGAAGTAGGACACTAGGGCTGCAACGATTAGTCGACGTCATCACAACAAAAAATCGTTGATGCGGATTTTTTATTGTCGATGCGTCATAAACAGAACCTTGAATAGAGGCTCCAGTCACAAAGAACCACATTTTTTTTTGTAACTGGAATGCACTACATGAACATCTGGGAGCAGTATTGTTTGTTACTGTTTGTCAAGACTGCACACAGTCCTACCAACGAAGAACGACGTCTGAGGAGAAGAAGAATGTAGAGGAAAATAAACGTGGTTGCAGTGGCGAGTCGGATAGAGGAGGGAATAAATTGAGAAAAAATTTCTAAAGTGAGGGAGCACTTCACCAAAAAAGAAAAAAAGTTGAATGCAGATTATGCAAAGCGGAGCTTTCTTTTCATGGCAGCACCACCGCGATGCATGAGCATCTGAAACGCAAGCATCCCGGAGATGTGATGCCGCCGTCTCTTGAGAATTTATGTTGCCGCTGTTAGTTAGTTAATTAGGGTCAGATCAGGAGGGGAGGGACAGCATGAACCAGACTGAGAAAATAAAAGTAAAAAAAGCTAACTTTAACAAGTAACAAATTTACACCTGATCTGTTCATTTTCAAATAATATTGCATTAGTGCGATGATGTTTTCTGATGACTTCTTCAAAATATCACATATATTTGTCTCTTTCTTTTTTTTCCAGTGCTGTGTGCTGCTAATTCAGTGCTAGCAGGAGCACGCAGGTAGCCGGTTGCTTGTGCTATAACAAGCTTGACCTAGCGGCAATCAAAGCATGTGTACTGTGCAAGGCACGTACAGGGTCCACTTAGAAAAGAAGAGCGTTCATGGCTCACCTTGCAGAGGAACATACTTTCCTCTGCATGTCCTGGAGTCCTGTGCCGACTGGGCAAGATTTGGGTTGGTGAAATGGTCACAGATTACAACCGCACGAAGGTACGCGAATGAATGTTGCATCCATGCCACAATGTTTTCCGAAATGTACTATAAGGTCATAAAATGAATAACTCCAAATATCATATATACCTATGTCTCTGTTTTTTTGTCAGTGCGGCTTTGACATCACAGGCCATAAGGCGCATACTAATTCAGTGTAAGCAGGAACACTCAATAAAATTGAATAAAAAAAAATCAAGCGACAATGAGATACGAATAAGGCAGATTGGCCAGCATTTGTGTGTCAGCTTTTATCCATCCAGATCAGAGAATTTCCAGTCTGATTGTCTCAAAACACCACTCACATTTACAGTTACTCCCAGTTCTGATAAAAAGTAACAGCATCAGATCCCCTATGCGGTAGTATGTATCATGATCGTGACCAAGAGAATAAAAGTAAAAAAAAAAAAAAAAGGTAACTTTTACAAGTACTATACATTTACAGTCGCTGTTACAGACGCAAATCAAATGTATGTGTTTATTGTATAATATTAACAATATTAGAAACTCACTACTCAAAACGGTAAATATATACGAGGCAGTCAGGATCGAACCGGGGGACTCCCACTGCACCACGGAAGCTATTGTATCGTCCTTGACCCTTTTGAGAAAGTGTTTATTTGATCTTTGCACTTCAGGCTTTACACATTATACAGTTTAAGTCTACATTTTGTAACTTATGAAAACCATTTCAGTTTTAACGATGTATTTTTTGATTAAGTTAAATGCACTTTTTGTTTAAAGACTACGCGCACTTTAGTTTGTATTGTTCAATGTATTTCACACTAATATAAAAACTGATTATTTTCAAATTCATACATTCCACTGGTTATTTTAATTGGCTTATTATTCATTTTAATTGTGTTAATGCAGACACATCAGGGTGACATTCACAGGTTGACAGACATGAGCAGATGAGGTAAGACATGCACTGGAGCCCAGAACAGGATGTGCAACCACAGGTCGCAGGCATCAAAATAGTCAGGCATGAAATAATCGTAACTAATTGAAAAATAAATTGAACGATTAGTAGACTACCAAAATAATCATTAGTTGCAGCCCTATGGGACACACAGTTACCATTATTATAATAACTGTATCTATACAAATACACACACTGTTATACTGTACATTATACAGAATTTTAGTTTCTAAACAGATTTTTTAAAATATTAATTATAAAACCTTTGTTTTAAAGAATGCTTACTTTCTAATTGATACGATGTGTATCCACATGAAGTTACTATACTTTCATATGAAATGGAGCAAGTGAAGCTGTAAATAAACCATTTTAATCAATAAATAGTGTGTGACATGACAGCAGAAACATAAAAGGGGATGAATTTAAAAGAAAAATGTTTTATTTACTCAAATGTAGACCAAAGGGAAAAAAGTGAAGACTATAAACAAACAAATGTCAACCTTTCTAGAAACGTATGGCTTTCTCTTCTCAATGGTATTACCTTGATAAAGGGACAGAAAGTCTGAGGGTTTAAATAAATTTTAACACCAATAAACAAAAAGGAAAACACAAATTTAAATTAATACACAGCTATATAAATGATATTCCATACAAATAAGAACACCAACAAATATAAAGAAAAAACACTAAAACTATATCTCACTTGACCTGTATTATTAACAGTCCCCAAGGGAGCACTGGGTTTAGCCTACAGTTTAACAATTAACCTGGGATGCCTAAGAACTGCAAAATGGAAAAAAAAAACTTGCACTATTCTTATATGTTGGGTTTGATTGCTTAAAACAGTGTTATCTGAATAAGGAGAAACAAAACTCATTTTAGTCAACTGTGAAATTAATTTTAGTTCACAGTGGAAATAAAATTGCAATGTGTACTATATATACACATATACATATACATGTATGTATGTATGTATGTATGTATATATATATATATACATATACATATACATATACATATATATACATATACATATACATATATATATACATATATATATATATATACACACATATATATATATATACATACACATATACACATATATATATATACACATATATATATATACATATATATATATATACATATATACATATACATATATACATATATACATATACATATATACATATATACATATATATATATATATATATATATATATATATATATATATATATATATATATACACATATATATATACACTCATACATATACATACACACACACACACACACTGGAATTTTGATTGCATTTACATGACTGTGCAAAAGGTGCTTGAAAACTACCATTCACCTTTCTTTCCCCCAGCCCGCACCTCCATAATCTGCCACTCTCCAGCACATTCAAATAAATATACATGTTCAAAAAGTGGGCATCGGGTGGGGGTTGAACAATGGGGTATGTGAAGTCCACTAGTCTTATGCTCCGATAGTTCTTTTTGGACTAGTGTTTTTGATACATTTAAAGGCCAATTGGCGCTAACATTTTTTCAACAACTTCTTATAAAAATTCTGTAAAAATGCCTGCACTATTATTAATGCAGTCTCGTAATGGGAATTTTCCTTTGGGGGGCCAATCAATCAGAAATGTAGTACAATAAAGGTGTTTAGGACAGAGGAAAATCTCAAATTATGTGCATATTTTATCTAAATGCATGCAGCTTGCTACTGAAAAATGCAGCTTTTACAAGGCTAAAAATGGTGGGGAGCTTGTAAAAGACATAGTAGTATCTCACTGTAAACTTTTGACAGTGAAATTCTTTTCTCAGGACTCTTTTGACTTTAAAAAGAGCACTATCCATCTACCTCATTCTTAAAATCTATGCTGAACAGCATTACGACATATGAAGTAGCAAAAGTGATACACTTTCTGTACAAAATTTACAAACTTTGCCCAAAATATTTACCAATCAACTATATGGTCTTTTAGAAGATTAAAAAAGTAAATGCAGTGGATACTTATTTGTTTTAATGATTTGCAAAAGTCCACAACAAACCATCCATCCATCCATTATCCAACCAGCTATATTCTAACTACAGGGTCACGGGGGTCTGCTGGAGCCAATCCCAGCCAACACAGTGTGCAAGGCAGGAAACAAACTCCGGGCAGGGCGCCAACCCACCGCAGACAATAAACAAATGCTGCTTAATTAATTTCTTCTATATAATGGATAATTCATTAAAGACTAAAAGATCCGTTTTTGCAAATGATCGTATGTAAAATTAGATAGGCAGGGTATAATAATAAAATAAATAATGGAAAGATTCTGTATAAATTGTTAATCAAAACAGTAGAGATGTTTTTTTTTTTTGTTTTTTTTTTACAGTTGATACTAATCGCCATTTCTGTGTTACAACGAATTAGACAATTCTGATAGACTTTGTTATCCTAGTAAATTTTTTAACACTTTTGTGCAAAGCCGTATGTTTTATATTAAAATAGTATTTCTATAATTAAATTGCAGACTACAAGTGGTACCTGATAATCTGTATGCTTATTGTTCCATAAAAATACTAAAATAAATAACATCTCCATAAAATATGTACTTTAACTAATAAAGCATGTACACAAACTATTATCCTTCATACATATGGCAATAAAGAAAATAAAAGGCATGTCACAATTAAAAGCTATATTCTTAATAAAATGCTCTTAATAGAGAAAAGTTCAACTTAATACATTTACAGGTAAAATGTACAAATTTGGCTTTTAAGCTAACAAGCCTATTGGTTACAGGTTTGAGCAAATTCTTCTCTATCTATTCTTTTTCTAATGAAAAATGTAAGCTGGTGTACTAAACACAAGCTCTCTTACTATTTACTCTTAGACAATTAGTTTAAATGAAAGGACAAAATTTAAAGGTAATAACATGTTAAATGAGCTTTTATTTTATTCCCGACCTCAGACAAGTCTCTCTTCTCTTCCACTCCAAGTACATCTGGACAACAAATATACAGTAGCTGCCGTAAACTCTTTACATAAAGAATGACTCCTAAGATTCCTTTTCTCAGTTCATTACTCCACTTCCGTTAGAGTAATGTATTCTGGTCTTCCTAAAACTTGACCATTTCAAAGAAATTGGTAAAATATTGAAGGTAAATCTCTCCTAACACATTTGAAAAAGTAGACAAACTTTACATTTCCTGCAATATTCTTCTTTGAAAATGCATCTTTTGTTTCATACTGTTACATATAAATGAGAGCCTCTTGGACAATAAATTTTCACTACAAATCCTGAAAATCAAATTATGCTGCAATGATAAAGAACATATCAGTGAAATCTGCTGCTGAATAAGTATTCAACCCCTAAATAGCTTGGAGACTATATGACTGTTAACAATGCAATATGGATAATGAAAACAGGGGTAATCAAGCAATCGATCCTCTAGCTTGTTGAATGGTCTATAAGTGAATATTTAGGCCAGTTCTTAAGAAAATACAACTGAGAAATCAGTACAAGTGGCTTATTTAGTGAAACCTCAAAAAATGACAAAAATGAAGACAAGGGAACTTTCCAATGACTTGAGAACGACCGTGATTAAGAAGTTTAAAGATGGCAGTGGTGCCAAGAAGACTGCCAAGCTCCTTAGCCTCAGTGTGTCCACTGTGAAGGCCATCATAGCAAAGTGGAAGACAACTGGAAGCATAGTGAAACTGGCGTAGGTCAGGTCGCCCTGTTGAAATAACAATGAAAATGTCAAGAAAACTAGTCAGAGTAGTAAGAGCAAATCCTAAGGAAACTCTCAGTGACCTACAAAGCTCAGTACCTGAAGCTGGAGTGGATGTGCACAAGACTACAATATCGAAGGTTTTACACAGAGAGGGGCTGTATAAAAAGAGTTGCCAGAAAAAAGCCACTACTAAAAAAAAAATGTTATCTGAAAGCTCGATTAGAATTTGCTTACAGACATCTTGACAAGAGTCCTACATTCTAGAGTCATATACTTTGGCCTGATGAGACCAAAATTGAACTTTTTAGTCTCAACACAAAAGTGTTTGTCTGGCAGATGGAAAGGACTGCCAATGATCCAGCAAATACCATACCTACCATCAAGCATGGTGGGGGGAGCATCATGCTTTGGGGCTGCTTCTCCAGGGCAGGCACGAAGTCCCTTGTCTGCACTGAAGGAAGAATGGATAGTAAGAAGTATATCCAGATATGGAAGAAAACCTTCAAATGTCAGCCATGAAATTGGGACTCTGTTGACGTTGCCACTTTCAGCAGGACAATGACCCAAAATACTGTGCAAAAGTAACCAAAGCATAGTTTGACAAAAAGATCATCCAGGTTTTGCAATGGCCTAGCCAGAGTTCGGATCTGAATATGACTGAAAATTTGTGGCGTGATCTCAAAATTGCAGTTAACAAACAAAAGCCTTCAAACTTTGCCCAGTTGGAGCAGTTCTGCAAGAAAGAATGGGAAAAATTGCCTCCATCCAGATGTGCTAAGCTTGTAGATGGCTATCCAAAACAATGGCAAGAAGTTATTGCTGCAAAGGGTGCTGCTACAAAGTATTGACTGTGTCATGTGAAGAAGTCAATTACTTTTTCAACAGAATTTTTCACAACATGACTGTCAATTTACATTTGTTTATTTCACCAGGCTCTAAATGTTTCAAAATATGTCCAAAAAGAAATAAAAGTCCACTGTGATACTCTGCATTTGTGATTTTTATAGGTTGTAATGATGTAAGATGGAAATACAGTGGCAGGGTATGGATGATGTCTGAGCAAGATTTATTTTTTATAATGGGTGTTTACCTATTGTGTATGCTATTCTGCACACTTTTTGATTTATTTTCTGTCTTTATAGGTTCTGTGTAAGCCTACATGTTCATTCTGCTTTTCCTTGTGAGAGCTGTGATGCTAACATACAGTGCTGAATTGATCTGGCCACCTATGAGCCTTTTCCACCTCCTTTTGGGAAATTCACAGACACGCCAAGGCCAGTCAAGAGATATACAGTATTCCCTCTAGTGCAGGGGTGTCAAACTCAAATACACAGTGGGCCAAAATAAAAAACTTGAGTCAAAGTCGAGGGCCAACCCTGATATTTATTGAAAAAATGTCTACAATTGAGGAAGGTTTCCTTCTCATCAGATATAACGATGAACCTTTTCATATGGAAACAAACTTAAGTTTTGCTTAAACATCGAATCTGAAACAAGCAAAACTTAATACTATAAACACGTGTGAAATCAAATGTCAAATAAGACACATCTGGGGCATTCATCTATATATATATATATATATCTATATATATCTATATATATCTATATATATATATATATATATATATATATATATATATAAAGGAGAGTTGGGATCGGAGGGACTGTGTTTGTGGAGAGATTGAGAGTTAAGTGGGGTGGGGTAGTCACGTGATCATTTCCCCTCCTATTCACGTCATTTCATTCACTTCATTTCGCTCCGAGCTGAGCTCCGCAGCTGACGCGGTCTTGCCGTTCTTTTCCCTTAGTGTTTAGTCCTTTCTCCTTTACTAATTTACTGTTTAGTACACACGGTACTTACACAGTCACTCATAAAAGGGGAGAAGACTCCGTGCAAGAAATGGGTATTGAATCTACCTTGGAAGACATCCAATCAACGATGCCATTAAACGGATCTCAAGAGAGGTCTTCTAGGTTGGAAAAAAAGCGCTTGGCTGCCAAAACCAGGAGATTAAACAAATCTCAACAAGAAACGACTTCTACGTTAGAAAAAAAATGATTTGCTGCCAAAATCAGGCGGTTAAACAAATATCTAAAGAAGACAGGATTTCTAGATTGGGAAAAGGACGACTGGCTGCCGAAACCAGGCGGTTAAAAGAATCTGAAAAAGACAGGACATCTAGATTGGAAAAACCACGATCCTCTGCCGAAACTAGCCGGTTAAACGTGCAGCGAAGCGCGCCATGTCTGCAAGTTTCTTTAATAAAATTAAAACAAAAAGATCCTATGCCTCTTTCTCTATTTGCCTTCTGAGTTAAATTTCAATGGTAACCTTTTTTCACGGGCTAACAATAATAATAATAATAATAATTTCAATGAAAATTCAACCATTTAAATTCATGCCTTGGAGTAGCAAGGAAAAGTGCATAAAGAATTCATTCATTCGAGCTCAGTTTGCTACACTCTGATCTACTCTGATGCACACTGGTCCAATTCAGATACGAAGATATGTTTTGGGTAAGGCTCTGCGCTGAGGAAATGCTCAGGATTGAGTGAAGGTGTTCATCAGTGAGACAATTCCTGTGTGATGTTTTGTTCATCTTCATCAAGAAGAATAGTTGCTCACACAGATATGTGCTGCCAAACAGAGAGCATATGAGCAGCTTGGTTACGGAGCTGTCAGGGATGTAATGTGGGAACTGTGCAGCGCCAACAACATCATACTTTGACTTCAGCATGTCACTACACTGGAGTTCAATCAGCTCCATTTGGAGGTTAGTTGGTGTACTTTTCACGTCAACTGCAAACTGATTACTAAGCAGTTCAAACTCTGGGCATCATAGTCGGCAAATCACCAGGTAAACTCAGCTCTGAGTAATTCAAGTTTTTCAGCAAACTGTGCACTTGGGAACACGGTGGTAGATCTCAACATTTTTATGGTTTGGCAGCAAGGAAAATGGCCCAGGTTTCCTCGCAGCATCCAAGTCTCCCACAGGCACAATTTTGTTTTAAAAGCCCTCACTGTGATGTACATGTCTGTGATGACACGGCCCCGCCCCTGAAGCTACAGGTTCAGCACATCGAGATGGCTCGTGATGTCACAGAGAAATGCCAGCTCAGACAGAAACTCTTTATCCCGGAGCTCTGCTGTGTCTTTCCCTTTGCTTTCTAGAAACTGACAAATTTCCTCACGCAGCTCGAAACATCTGTTCAGTACTTTTCCTCTGCTTAACCATCTCACCTCTGTGTGATACAGCATGTCTGCGTATTCCAAACAACACTCCGCCAGAAAAGACAAACTGGCAGTGATTCAAACCTTTAGATCTTATAAAGTTAACTACTCGTATTACGGTGCTCATAACATGTTCCATCTTCAGGGCTTGGCCACACAACAATTCCTGATGTATGATGCAGTGATAAACAGTTAGCTCACCTGAACAGTTCCTTCTCCGCATCTTCTCCCGAATCCTGGCCACCAATCCACTCTTTTGATCACACATTGCAGGCGCACCCTCTGTCGTTAGTCCCAGAAGTTTATCCCAAGGTAGCCTCATTTGAGTTACACATTTGGAAATCTCTTCAAAGATTTAATTTTGCTGTGCTTGTGCCATGCATTGTTTTTAATCTCAAAAGTTCCTCTAATGCACAGATTTGAGTCCACTCCACGGATGAAGACTGACAGCTGGACAGTATCTGATATGCTGCTGCTCTCATCCACAGCAAGGTAGAATGCAATGAAATCTTTTCCTTTGTACATCAGTCGTTCATGTAGATTTGTGGCAAGATCACATGTACGATCAGCTACTGTGTTTCTGCCAAGGCTCACATTTAAAAATGCTTGCCTTTTATCTGGGCACACCACGTCACAAACTTTGATCATGCACTTTTTGATAAACTCTCCCTCATTAAAGGGCTGGGCTGATTTTGCAATCTCTGCTGCCACAATAAAACTAGCCTTTACAGCTGCCTCACTTTGTGATTTGGCTTTTGTGAACATAGTCTGTCGTGAAACCAAACTTTTTTTCATCTCCTCTACTTTCTGGCGCTTCTGCGCTATGTCCAGGTCCTTGTACTTGTCCTGGTGTTTCGTTTCATAGTGTCTTATATGTTATACCCTTTGGTTACAGCTATGTTGGCTCCACACACAAGACAAACAGGTCTGTCCTTTACATTTGTGAACAGATATTCTGGTTCCCACTTTTCTAGAAAGCTTTTGTTTTCCATCTTTCGTTTGGCCATTAATGGGAGAGGTGGCCCAATATGACTGGTTGGTAGCATGAGGTCGCTAATGAATGCCAAGAGAGGAGGGGGCACTTGTGGACCCTGATTGATGTGCCAATGCACCAGCAGAGCATTCTGGGATTTGTAGTATTAGCGTTGCATGCGCGGTCTACCTGCGGGCCAGCTCTAGTAGACATTTGGTATTATTTTGCGGACGGGCCCGAGTTTGAAACCTATGCTCTAGCAGGTCACGATTATTGTTCCAGTAGGTTATTTTTGGTACATCACCCTTATGCTGTACTTTGCACAGTTATTGAACCCTATAAATTTGTTGAAGCATTTTTGCTAAACTAGATAAAACTCACCATTACATTAATGGTAGACCCTCTTTGCTAGGAGGACTGTTAGACTCGAATCCCTGCGTGTGCATGAATAGCACAGAGAAAACAATGTCTACAATGGCATCGACACCAAGCAACAGAGAGCAAAGCAAATGAACAAAGCATATTGTTTACTTTTGTGTATTATTGCTGAATCAGAATCTGACTTGCTGAACTCCAATTTTGATGCAAGAAATTTGGAGATCAAAAACAAAATTATTTTGTTTCATCAGCTGATTGGTCAGTGGATGGCCTACGGCAACATTCATCTGAGAGGACTACAGAGACCCTTATCAAACTCCAATTTTGATGCAAATGATCTGGAAATCGAAAATGAAAGACAGGTACCTGCATCAGCTGATCAGTCCCCCTCTGATCATAGTGCTGAACACGCTTGTGTAGCTGATGTGCCTACAGCAACATTCACCCTGGGAGGACTACAAAGACATAGACCTGTAGCAATCTGACAACTGGACTTTAAATAATGACATCATCCTGTGAACACTACGAATTACCAGTCACTTGACTACTTCAAGCTGTTTCCCCTCCCAGAAAGTGCTTTTCAGCTAATGAGTGATGAGACAAACAGGTATGTAATAAGTATTTGAACTTACATACTAAAGGGGTTCATGGAACATAAAACAGAGTGACATTCGTCATAAGTATTTTATGTTGATTTATGTGTGAAACCATTGCTTTGTGTGCTTTTCAGAAAACTGAATTTTTTGGAAAAATATTCAGCCCTGGAAAAAAAGGGGAAATAATAATAATTAGGCCTAAAAGACTGAAAAAATGGCAGAGCAAGGACCCTGAGCCAAGCCTGAATAGTGCACTAGCTCACTTCAAATATACACTCCAGTTCTTATTAAGAATGCATGGAATATTTAAGTTAAGTTAATAGGTAGCTCTATGTTTCTGGGATGGAGCTAAAAAGTTGCCATACCACAAAATCAACAGGTGAGCACTACAGAGACAGTGATGTATCAACAATGAGAATTACAATACCTACAAGCTACAAATGGCCAAGATTAATGAGACGGTATACCTATGTAAAAAGAATTGGCTTAAATAAAGAAAACTACCAACAAAAACATTTTAAATTACAGTATCCTTTAATTATTCAAGATGCTCGGTATTCTAATAATCCTGATACATTTTCCAATGCCTCACAGCACACACCAGTTCCAAAATGACAAACTCCTAAACAGCAACTTCCCAAACAGATCCCAGTTAAACTAATATGGATGAAAAGAAGGAAAACACAGGACATGAACTGCCTGGTCATGTGTATTCATATAAGATACATGAACAGTGTGAGCTAAATCGGACAATTACGATATCAGCCATAAGTGAAGATTCCTCGCGTACATTTCATTCAGTATAAAAACAAGAACATTGAATGATAACAAGACACTAACAGAATATTGCACCGAAGACTATAGAAATACTAGTTCTGAATAGAAAGCACTGAAAAACATGTTTGTTAACCTGGGGTGGGGGTGGGGTTGATAAAAAAAGGAGCAAGTAAAATACTTAAGTAAACTAAGCAAACAAAAGTTGAAAAAACCTGAGGAAAATTAGTATGGTTAATGTCTAGCTTAATTTTGTGAAATACTTATTAACACATCCCACAATAAACAGCTGGTGCAGATGGCAGCTGTAAGAGACGAGAATTACAGTTCCAAAAAATGAATGCAAAGCTCTTCAGGAATTATTGGGCAGAAGAGGACAGGGTAAAAAGAATAAAATAAATAAATATTGAATTCTTTAAATTCTGGAGAGGGTAATCCTATTAGGCAACATTAAGAAACACCTGAAAACAAAGATTGCATCTCTTACCTGGTAAACCTCTTCCAGAAGCTTACATCATTATGTTTTGCACATTCAGCAAAAAGAAACCATATTACACTGTGCTAGAATGAGACTGTATACAGGAACAATCACGCCTATATTTTTCCTTGGCTTTTGATGGCAATGTCTGAGAAAAGAGCAACATTTAATAAAATTATGTAGTGACTGCGTGTGAGTAGTTGCCACACGCTATGGGTTGATGTAGCCAGCTAAGTAGGTGGTCATATTTGGGGAGTAAACCCATACAAATAACGCATAATATTACATACAGTAGACACATATATACAGTATATACACAAACACTATTAGAATTGTGTATATTTCTTCATTTAATGTTAAGAGATACAGTAATTAACTGATGTTTATTAAGCTAGGCTATACTGTACTATATATACACACACCATACGTTACAAGTTTAATAAATTGTAACAAATATGATTACACAAGTGTTATATTTGCTTGAAGAACTGATTTAATCTTATAAAGAATGATTTTCATATCTACACTTTCAAACACACTGGAACAAATACATTTGGTTTTTTAAAGTGTTCCCCTTGGAGTGAAAACCGACACTTTATAAATGCTAAAATGGCCCCTCAAAACCCATTCAAGATCAAACAACAAGTATTTTGTTGAAAAATGCAAAAACTGTTTTTTGTAATAAAACTTGTTGTAGTCTGTATCGGCATACCTATACCTACCTATGCTTAAAACTGTATTTAGTTGCAATTAATAAGATATACAGCATTCCCAGACCCAACTGGCTTCAAACAGAGAGGTTAGGAGCACACACTGATACAGCGCATTGACGCACCCACCACTTGACAAATCAACTCAGGATCCCCAGATTAGGACCCAAGTGCAGCCATGCAATGGGTGACACCTCAGCACCACACTAGTTCAGATGGAATGGAACAGTGTGAGTTTTTTTTTTTTGGTTTTGTTTTTTTATAGTGGCTGGAGTGCCAATTCTGCCACCAACACCCAGGTTTTTCCCTGCAGGCTGGAGGGCCTACATGCAGGTCTGGATGCAGATTAACATCATACCCAGGATGGAGCAATTGCAGATTAAGGGCCTTGCTCAAGGGCCCAACGAAGTACAGTAGAGTCACTTCAGGCGTTTACAGGATTTGAACCGGCAACCTTCCGATTACCAGTGCAGATCCCTACCTCAGAGCCACCACTCCGCCCTCAAACAGCTCTAAATAGCTTAAATCAGTGTTGGAAACAGAATCTTTAAATTAGAGTTTCAGAAAAGAAAATGAATTGAACCAACAACAAGATCCATTCCTCATTATTTTCTACAATTACTATTAAATCACATCAAGTTGTGTGCACAGAAAATGTGTATTTTGTATATTTTCAAGTATCCCATTCACTTAAGGGCTACAGTTTTCACCTTCTTGTTCTAAGTAACTACACAGGAATCATTAGAATGTCATTCACTGAAGGTGAACAATGAGCAAAAAAAATATTAAAATTCAGATACATTACAAACATATTCATAAAGCCAGCATATTTAAGCTACATTTGAATATGTTTAAATATACTGTACATACTCTTACTATTAACATGAGTATTGAAATCTTACTTTGTCTAATTTGACAGTTCTACTTCAGCTTTGTTTGTTATATATGAAAAGTAGAAATTGGAATTCAATATTTAAAATAAATCAGGACACTACTACTTTCATGACACCCCAAATGGAAAACTCTGCTCTAAAAGCATTATTCAGAGTAACAACAAACAGGACAACATTATGCCATGAAAACTATTGTGATATCACTCCAATTCAAATGCTGTTCATTTCATTTGGCATCATTTTGCATACAAAATTGTTATTAATGTGACTTTACTTTTATGTTTTTCTTTAGGGCCATTCTGTCTGAATCGAGGACCCCCAACCAAAATAGCCTGCAAAATAAAACATACTCGATAGGTATATGCTTCATACAGAAATGAAAAAAAAAATCCATTCAAACGAATTTTTAACATAATTAAAAGACAGCAATCTGAAAACTAACATCAGTCTTTTCAAAGCCAAACCACCTCCAGGTGAATGAGGAGGATCCACGTTTTGCAACTAAATTGAACAACCCAGATTACAAGGCTGTTTTATCCCCCGACACTGTTTGCTCACTCATTTTTAGGTTTAACTTGTGGTGCATGCGACATGCACACCTAAGCGCTTACTTTGTGCATGCGCAGTAGTCTATCCTGTTAAGTTAGATGAGACAGTTGTCAGGGATGCCAGGGGCCACTACACGGCCGGGACGCCATGAGGGACCGGATGTGGGTCTGCGCCCACCCTGGATCACGTGGGGGCCGCCTTCCTGGTTGCTTTGGGGGCCATGGGTTGAGAGCATGGAAGCCCCACCCTGTAGGGGCCTGTGGTCACCGCCAGGAGGCGCCCCAATGCCTTGGGGACCTGTTACCTCAGCACTTCCGCCACACCAGGAAGTGCTGGGGGGGAAGAATTAAGAGGACACCCGGGGAGATGCCGGGAGAGCAGCCGACACTTCGGCCACACGTAGGCGTGGCCAACGGGGGTGTGTCGGAAGCACCTGGAGCTCATCCGGGGAGTGTATAAAAGGGGCCGTCTCTCTTCATTCAGGGATAGAGTCGGGTGGAAGAGGACGAGGCAAGAGAGGAGAGTGGAGGCGGCCCGAAGAAAGGCATTTCAGTGGCCAGGACTGAATATTGGGGTTTGTGCACATGGGACTGGGTCTGAGTGACCATTATTTGTAAATATTGGTTGTGTAAATAAACGTGTGGCGGTGACAAATGACAAACATGTCCGCCTGTCTGTGTCCGGGCTGCGTCCACACAGTGAATGCATGGACACTCAAGGCATGTGTTTGATTGTTTTTTTTGCAAAGTGAATGACATACTTGATCATTTCAGCAGGCACAACGATTAAGATATTATCATAGACGATACATATCGTACACTACTAACAGATACACAAAAGCATTAAATCTATACTAATAAAAGGCAAAGCCCTCACTGACTCACTCACTCACTCACTACTAATTCTCCAACTTCCCGTGTAGGTAGAAGGCTGAAATTTGGCAGGCTCATTCCTTACAGCTTACTTACAAAAGTTGGACAGGTTTGATTTCGAAATTCTACGCGTAATGGTCATAACTGGAACCTATTTTTCTCCATATACTGTAATGGACGTTAGCTCGATGGCCTTGGGGGGGCGGAGCTGCGTGTGACATCATCACACCTCCCACGTAATCACGTGAACTGACTGTGACCGCAGTACGTAGAAAAGAAGGAAGAGCTCCCAAAGAGCGCTGAAGAAAAACGCTGAATACTTTATTCGCAAGATACAAGTTTAATGAGAAGACACGAGGTATAAACGAGACTTTGGATCACTTTGTAACAGAGTTAAAATTGCTGTAGCGAGAAACTTTTAAGTGCCGGGTCTTAGCTAACATTAAATAAAGCCGTGGACATCGCGACATCACACAAGAGAGCAGCTTACGTGAACTGACTGAACGCAGTACGAGTGACCACTTCCATGCATCAAACCTGTTCAAAAAAACGCATTACACAATTGACAAGGTAGGAAAAGAATATGCTCCGAGTTGAGCTCCACAGCTAAAGCAGAAGCAACTTCGTCACGCTGCCACCAAATACTCACAGACAAAATCCACAAGTTAATACAAATGCTGTCTCTAGAGTTTCTCCACACTCAATGTATTCCTCGCATCCCCTTTATACCCTCTGATCTCCCATTTCAATTCAGATGCCTCCAATTTCCAGTAAAGCTCTGCTTCGCGATGACAAGTAATAAGTCTCAGGGACAGACCCTACAAAATGATGCCATTGATTTCAGGCAAGATTGCTTTTCTCCTGGACAACTATACATTGCAATCTCAAGAGTGAGCTCGCGCAGCTTCGTCATATTACAACCAGAGTGCAGCCAGAAACTTTTAAGTGCCGGGTCTTAGCTAACATTAAATTAAGCCGTGGACATCGCAACATCACACAAGAGAGCAGCTCACGTGAACTGACTGAACGCAGTACGAGTGATCACTTCCATGCATCAAACCTGTTCAAAAAATGCATTACACAATTGACGATGTGATGGCTTTATATGTTGTTCGTTTATAAAACAGCGGAGAAGCTGTGTAAAGGCTGTTTCACAAAAAACCAGCAGAGCATCTTATATGAGCAGGCAGTCAGCTAAAGAAGTGAATCAATAAATATCTATAATCGTAATAAATGAACAAAAAATAAAGTACAAGCCGCGGATTAAATAAAGGAAATGGGTACCTGAACAGTAAAGTAAGTCTCGAATAGCTACACAATAACTATAAGAATCGTAATAAACTAACAATAAAACAGTACAGAACTGTGAAGCAAGGAGAAACGATGGCCTTATATGGCGCTTGTTTATAAAGCAACGGAGAAACTGTGTGAAGGCAGCTACACAAAAAAACAGCAGAGCGCCACACTCTGAATGTATTCCTGGCATCACCGTTATACCCTCTGATCTCCCATTTCAACTGAAATGCCTAAAATTTCCAGTAAGGCTCTGCTTCACGATGACAATAAGTCTCAGGGACACATCCTACAAAAGGTTGCCATTGATTTGAGGCAACATTGCTTTCCTCCTGGACAAAACTATACGTTGCATTCTCAAAAGTAATCTCAGTGCACAGCTTGGTCATATTACAACCGGACTGCTGAACTGACAACGTGGTATACAAAGAGATCCTTAACAGATAGTTATTGGTATATTTTCCCTCAGTTTAAAAAGGGTTTTTTTTTTCTTCTTAATAAAAATATAAAAGCAGTTCTTCGTCGCTGAGAAGCGCGGGGACTTTGCTATATACAGTATATATATATATATATATATATATATTATATAGATAGATATGTATATATATGTGTATAGATATATAGATATATATAGATATATATATAGATATATATAGATATATATATATGTGTGTATATATATGTATATTTATATATATATATATATATATATATATATATATATATATATATATATGACAACACTCATAACAGAGACAAAACAATTACATTGACAATCATGTTACGCCATTTTAAAATGTTTCCTTTTCTTTTTCATAACTTCTTCAACAGACTACTTCTCCTCTGCGAAGCGCGGGTATTTTGCTAGTCTATACTAATAAAAGGCAAAGCCCTCACTGACTGACTCACTCACCACTCACTCAGCACTAATTCTCCAACTTCCCGTGTAGGTAGAAGGCTGAAATTTGCCAGGCTCATTCCTTACAGCTTACTTACAAAAGTTAAGCAGGTTTCATTTCGAAATTCTACATGTAACGGTCATAACGGTCGACAACATCCGCCATGTTGAACTTTCTTACTTATGGCCCCATCTTCATGAAATTTGGTAGGCGGCTTCCCTGCGCTAACCGAAATCGATGTACATACTTATTTCAGTGGTATGACGCCACTGTCTGCCGCCATATTGAACTTTCCAACGTCACTAATTCTCCAACTTCCCGTGTAGGTAGAGGGCTGACCCCATCTTCACGAAATTTGGTAGGCGGCTTCACAGCGCTAACCGAAACCAATGTACATACTTATTTCGGTGGTATGATGCCACTGTCGGCCGCCACATTGAACTTTCCAACGGCATTTGTTACTTATGGGACCATCTTCAAGAAATTTGGTCCGCGGGTTCCCAACACTAACTGAATCCTACTTACGTACATATATATGTCTATAGCCTGCAGCTCGGTCACTATGCAAGGCGGCGTTGGGTCCCCCATCTCAACACCTCCCACGTTGTTGACTGCCTGACTATATAAGGCTGACCGTCGCTCCGGTCTCTACATTCCCTTCCTTGCTTCGCCACGGGATTCACGTCTCCCTGCTGATAACTACAGCCTTTTTATTTAATCCACGGCTTCTCCGCTGTTTTATTGTTCGTTTATTACGATTCTAGTTATTGTGTAGGTATTTTAGACTTACTTTACATTGTTCAGGTACCCATTTCCTTTGTCGTTCCAACCGTACCCCCATTAACATGTCTATCGAGGTGATCACCATCGATCAAAGAACTGTCACTTACCGAGTGGTTTCCATGCTCGGAGATGGCACCTGCCTTTTCCATTCTCTGTGTTACATATTGCACGGCCATATCAGGCTCACACTTGATATCTGGAGGAACATTGGGTCTTATGTATTGAATGACTGGGACAGGTTCAAGGTGTGGACTGATGACGGTACAGGAGATAATTATACTACACAGTAGTACTATAAGAGAGAAATGCTTAAGCCCTTCACCTATGGTTCTGCATGCGAGTTGATGGCTGCCGCTGATTTGTTCGGTTGTCACTTTCAAGTGTACCGAAATGGCCAAATATTTTACACCTTTTGACAACCGCCAATGCCTCTTAAACATCTTAGATTCACAGAAACTCTGAAAAGCTGGATGTGAAGTTATCGATGAAACCGGTTGTATGCTTACAACGCTCGACAGATGCAGAATGTCACTTCAACACAAGTCCTGCAAATACGGTCGTAATTGAAACAAACCATGAAACTCAAACTGATTATGACAGCGGCAATCCAAGCTGTGAGATTTGAGACAAGATTACTTTTCACATGGCCAACGGTACGTTGCATGCTCAAGAGTAAGCTCAGCGCACAGTTTGGTCATATTACAACCGGAGGGCTGAACTCAAAATGTGGTATACAAAGAGATCTTTAACAAATAATTATTGGTATATTTTCCCTCAGTTAGGTTTAATTTTCTTCTTAATAAAAATTTTAAGGCAGTACTTCGCCGCTGCGAAGCGCGGGTATTTTGCTAGTATAACAATAAACAGCAAGATCAAGCAGTATTTAGATGGTGATTCATCATATACCACTGCCCTTGTGTCATTCATATAATGTGCTAGAATTCAAATGCAGCACCATAAAAATCAAAAAAGAACATCACTGTCCAAATCATTTTCAAGTTCATCTTGTGCTTACACAGTATTTGTAAATTACCTGCTACCGATATAAGACACAGTCATAGTGCAATAGCATCACTGAAAGCAAAGGTGTTCCTATGTTCGCCTGTTACCTATAATCATGCAAACTTGATGCCCCTCCTGCAAGATCCTAGCAGCCAGTGGAACAGCTACTAAACTTAACCCTCTACTTCATATTATGGAGTACAATTAAATATTCAAAAAAGCTTGAGTATTTAACACAACTATTTAAAACTGCATCTTTGAAAAACAGTTAATTTTTGTAAAGGGCACATTTAAATCATATTAGGGAACCATGATATGATTGAGGTTTTTGCTGACTCCCCATGTATTCATATGGGTTTTCTCGTTCATGTTGAAAACATGATATTAATCAAAGATGCTAAATTGATTTGGCTAATGTGAGGGTAGGTGTTTGTACACAACTGTTCTCTTGCAATGGCCCGGCAGATCACCCAGATCCTGCCTAGTATCCCTGTTTTGGGGGTCTATATAAAAGCATTCCAGAACAAAAATGCAGATGGGCATTTTGCAAAAAAGCGAGACTTCAAAATATTTGAATTCTGATGAAGGCAAGCATTGAATATGCAAAAAAAAAAAAAAAAATTATAGTGAAAATTAAATTTAAATAAAAACAAACATAATGAACTGCTCATTAAAAACAACAGACATTCATTATTTGAGACAGGCCATTAGGATAATGCAGATCAAAGAACAAATTGTTTTTTGTCACAGAATGAATTTTTTATGTCATTTTTTCTGATCTTGGCCATTCTTCTAAAACAATAGCTTTGACTTGGTCTACTGTACTATCCAGTATTTTAAAACTTCTTAAAAGACTTGCAGATTATACGAAAATAACATCACAGACACTGAGAAAAACATTCATTGATCATGCTTTTAGATTTCTATCATCTTGTTCTTTTTAGATCTGTTAATGCTCATATTGGGAGCAAATTGAAAATAAAAACAAATCCACTAGCAGAGCTAGTAACCAAAACTGCAATTCTGCCAATCTCAATACCAAAATAAAATCAAGCAAGGCAAATAATACTTGAAGTACAAAGGTACACACGGAGACATTTAAAAACCAATGCAGCTTCAGCATGGCTTATTTTGAGAACAGAGAAAGACTTGGACAGAAGATATTAACAGCAAATGAAGAACCATGCACAAACTGATTAAGACTTTTAACACCTCTAAATTCACTTAGGGAAGTGTTAAGACTTTTTTTCCCCCAATAAGTTACACTCAATTGTTCAAACATACAGACAAAAACATGTAGAAGTTAAATTCCAGTGTACAAAACTAAATACAGTACACAATAAAACACTAATTTAAGCTTCCACTAAACATTTTAACTAAATCAAAATTCTCCTTTATTTAAAAATAAATAAATAACAAACAGTGTGGTGCTGATGGAATACAGAGAAGCAACAGGATAGCCGATTTGCTCGTGGTCACACAGAGTCAGCGATCAACTATCACAACACCATAAGGAAAAACAAACGACACATCCAAACATAAAAAAACAGTATGTCCATTTCCTCTTGAGCTTGACCACCTCAGCCTTTTTCAGATATTCCATTCCATCTTCTAACAAGTCACTTTTACAGCTGAAAGTTTCCTTTACATTGTTTAGAACTAGGGTCAACTCATATATTATTTGTCCAACTTAAAGAACTGAACAGCAATTTATATCTTGTGGGAAAAAAAAGCATTCATTAGTATGAAGAGCTACATATGTAGCAACAGGCAAAATTATGCTAAATGATGGATCATTTAGGAATTACAATTCTAGACTTTGTTAAATTTGAATATCTGTAACTTGACTCATTTGACTCATGATTTACAAAAGATGCACTGCTGCTAAGAGTAGGAAAGGTACCTTTCAGAAGAGGCAGAGGGGTTAACTCTATTGGTTTTCCCTGAGATCGGAATTGAGAGGAACTCTGTGACCTCTTCTGCTTCGCCTTTCTGACGGACTTCCGGGAAAATCCGTCCACTTTGTCAACTGATGGCGGAGAGGTGGCTGCTGAGGACATATCCCTACTGGAATGGAAGAAAAATAAGTAAATACAAAAAATAAAAATCTGCAAATATTACATAACACAAAATAAGTAAACAGAAATGAACATGGTAGCAATTTGATAAAAAGCTGCAACAATAAATGTCATTAAGAGTTAGTTACTTATTACAAGTTTAACCAGTTATTGTGATATGCACTATAACAAAGCTAAAGAAATACGAAAAGCATCTGGCCATTAACAAAGACAAAAAAAAACAAAATGCATTATAGTGACCTTGTTAACTACTTGTAAAATGTCTCTCCAGTGTCTGTGAGTAAACGTAATACTTTGGCAACTGTTACATCATTTTATTTAAGTATTTTTATAAGCAGAGCCCATCACCCGACACAAGTATGTAGGAATATCTAACTAACTACTGTGAATGAATATTAATTGATTTAATTATTTTTTAAATGCAACTCTCCTTGCACGTTCATCCATTTGTTTTCTTGTCCTAATTCAAGGTTACAAAGTGTCAGAGACCATCCCTGGCACTCCAAAAGCAAAACAGGAACCAAACCAGAATGGACAACGTTTGGCACAATCATGCATGCACGCAAATCATGCCAAATTAGAAGCAACAATTAACCACATCTCTCTGGAATGCAGATGAAAATAAATTTCCTGGGTGGAGTTTGCAGATCTGGATTTTCAATGCCAGATTGATTTTCTGTTTCTTTTACAGTCAACCAACAGGTTTACCAAAATCAGGGTATTCCACCACTGAAAGTGTCACATAGACTTGTTATTAAACAAGAATATAAAATTGAATATTTGAAGCAATGATCAAAACAGACATCAAAAGCTTTCAGCGCTCCTTCATTAATAATTCAACTGCAAACGGTGCATGCTATACTTTGCAAAACACTAATATCATGTTGCTGTTGGCTACATTGTTGCCTTGAAAGTCACCCAGCGTCCTTGTACCTTTCGTGAATTAAAAGAGTGTGCCTTCACCCCATTCAAATTTACGTTAAATACGAACAGGGAAGCTTACTTCTTTTCCTTTATTCAGTTAGGTCATATAGTTTGTATTTGTATGGTTCATTAATAATTTTGTATGCATTTGCAGAAATACACCAGCCTGTAAAATAACAGAAATCATCTATCAACCTAGGAAAAAAATCTAAGATCTTTCAAGAAGCCCCAAAAGCAAATGAAACTTGACTAAGGCTCCACCACCACCAGACAAAGTCCAGTCAGTCACCACCACACAGTTCCACTTACATTTCCCCTATCTAGAAAATAAATGGCAGCCTCGACAAATGTAGCATCCTGCATGCTTCATTTCATAAATGATTACAGCATGCCATCTTGTTTTGCAAACTTTTCTGTGTTAAGATACAAGAGCAGTATTTTGGCCTCTCAATAACTGTCCATTGCACTCACTCTCCTGTGTTACAAAATGCATGCCTCTTCAAAAACCCAGCACTATGTGCACTACATGAACATCCCTGAAAGCTGATTCCATTTTTAATATTAACAGCATTGGTGAAGTGGACAGCTGATGGAATATGGTTTAAAGATAAACTAAACTGTTCAGGTGACTGGGAAATTTATAATAATACAGCAGAATGTTAAGCATTAAAACAAAATTCATCTTTTCATAAAACCAGTAATAGCCAACAATTTGTAGGAGATCAACAAACCCCATATTAAAAGTGAGCTATCCAGCTTTGGCAAGATTTTATATTCTTAATTAATTGCAGTATTTAAGGCCTAAATTAGGTTGACATTAAATAATTTTACTGTGAATTTTCAGACAGTCAGAATGTGAAAACGTATTTTAAAATCGAAAAATTTGTTATAGTCAACAGATTGAGAAACAGATGCCCTACTAAAACAAGGGTCTGATAGAGGGCATAGCAAATGTGTAACTATGAATGGGACTCTGGGTCTAAAAAGCTGAAGCTGCAATTTTTAACTACCACCTTCTTGCCCGATATTTGCAGTTCCACAGTATAATTTCTATTACAATACTGCCTATTACATCTTGTTACCATGGGATCAAAATGAGAATCTTGTAGCTTCTCTATTTTATTCATAACACAGAATAAAAGTGACATGAAAACACACTACTTCTACTTGATTACAAAAGAAAAACAGTTTCTATACTACTGTATCTACCACAAACTACCAAAAGTAAAATAGGAGGACTCAACAGCCACACTACCTTCCTTTCCCCGTCCCCCCAGTAATCTAAGGCTCAAGGATACAATATATTTTTAGGAATATTTAAGGTTTTATTGAAAAGCAGTGGCACTACACATTAAGCTTACATATCTTCAAATTATTAATTTATATGAGAGATGAAACAAAACCAGCTGATAATTCAGGGTTAAAAAGAGAAATCCATGGATGATAAAAATGTACATTCAAAACATTACTGATAGTCGCCTGCTTCTCTTACACAAATATTCAGGGAAACTCCTACATAGTTTAGTTGGATTTTCTGTTCATATATATTAGGGTGACCTGGAATTTTTATTGCGTTGCCACTGTCCTAAAATGACAATCCAGGCTGGGTGGATTGGGTAATTAGACATTTTGTACATGTCCAATGTCACAGTTAATTTTGTCTACAAGAAAAAGCTGGTCATTAGCAATGGTTAAGGGCTTCATTTCATTGACAAATAATATATTTCAAAGAAATACTTTGCACAACATATTCAAATCTTAAAGATGCACAATGCATAAACTATATTTTGAACAATAAAATGAAAAAAAGTAGAGGTAGGATACAAATTATCAATATGCCCACATCTTTAGTGGGTTAAGTTTTTATTTCCATCACACAGCAGACCTTCCATTTCACTAGGGCCTTAGTGCTCACCCGAGTGCCCTTCTCTCTTTCCCACTGCTAAATGTTTCTGCTGTTTCTAAGATGAAAATGGTCATGACAAGAATGATGCACAGGTGTTCTGAATGTAAAAAAGGCTAGCAGGTTTTTTTTTTTTTTTTCCCCGGACTTTTCATATGGAACATGGCATCTTTATTTGAAATTCAGTACAATTATTCATCATTTTCCAAAAAATGAATTTCATAAAACAAAATGTCCACGCTTCATTGTGAACATCAAAGTTATTCATGGTCTCAGAAATGTCATCATATTATGATTGGTTCACTTACTGTGACATTTTGCTTACTTTACCAGACAACCTGATGGCTTTTATCAAAAAAAGAAGAGGCAGTAAATTCCCAGCAAACATGCCAGGTCTTGACCTAGGAAACTGCCAGCTCTGGTTTCCCAGAGAATCATGCCTGGCTTTGTCCAAACATTCCCTTAGCCAGATAATTTACTGGTAAAAATGTCTGTATTAAAACATATTTGAGAAAAGGTCTCAAAATATAAGCTATTTTTTAATTTGTGAATTCCCTCTCCCCCAGTTTTCATTACAGGATGCAAGGACAAAACACCTCCATTATAGAAAGTCTGTTATCCTAAGTTTAGACTATTGCAGGAATGCCCAAATTTGACTGGCAAAATAAAAACCATGTTGCTATAGCCAGTACCCATAAAGAAAGAAAGAAAGAAAGAAAATCCAGCAATGATAAAGAGGGCCACCTGATACACAAAAAAAACCTCAGCAGGTTTTCTAGTAAAAGGCATCTTACATTTTTTGCCAATGAATACTGACATTGACAGAGTGGTTTGGGAAATATTTAATACCAGTTCACATTTTCAGGTTTAAACAAGAAAGACAAAATTATTATATGGCAATGAACGTCATACTATTTTTTTTCCAAACAATCTGTTTCTCAGTGTTTTCTTGGATACTTCAGTTTCATTCATGGCAAAATTGGAATACTTTGCAGACAATGTTCCTGACGCCCTGTGTAAACAGAATGTCATGAGGAATTACTTGAAATTAGGCTGTAAATTTTAATTTATAAGGCCTTGCCTCACAAGAGTTACAATAAAAGGTGTGCACTTGTTGGCTTCATCACTTTATAATCAATCATAGGTGCCATGAAATGTCCTCTTGCTGCAATTTGCCAGTCCTGAAGTCTGTACACACTGAATGGCAGACAAGGAGGCGAGGCAAGGCGAGGCCATGCATTCCTGCTTCGAGACAAGCGTCTCAAATTCCAAAGGTGTGAAATAAGATGGCTGAATGACAATCCACCTGGAATGTACTATTTTCTTTTGGCTGCTTTATCTGATGATAAACAGAATACAGAAGTGTAGCGTCTGCAACACACCCATTTTGGCTGATGCTCTCCAATAATAACTCAAAAATACCAGCGTAAGTTTATCACATTTCCAATGAATAATTTAAAATCCTTCACTCTTAACGTTGGTCATTTAATCTAGAGGTTACTTTAACTTCAACATGCATTAGTTTCTTATAGAAAGTATTACTTCTAACACAATGAAGCATCAAAATTGGTACATACTTATGAGTGTATATATGAGAAGAAAAATTAAACAGTTGCATTTTCATTCATATTTTTGACCTTTGCTACTATACTATTTTAAAAGCATTTTAGGTCAGAAAAAGTGAATTCATCCCAATTCAATAAGCACTCAGATCTATATGTGGTTTGCATAAGGATTACTGTTGAAAAATATTTTTCTTATAGATAGATAGATAGATAGATACTTTATTAATCCCAAGGGGTCATTTACATAACATTTAACATATATTTTTGCTTAGTTATCTGCAATGCAACCTTCCTTTTTTCCAGCAATCAAAGTTTCAATGGTACAATATACTATTTTTAAGATTTTATTTAAACACTGGTAAATCTCTGTTGGTTTACATGTCTTCCAATAATTAAAATCACATGTGAGCTGGGGAAAAAGGCAGTTGACAATTCAGAATTAAAAAAAGACAAACTCATGGATGATAAAAATGTACATTCAGAATATTACCAGTAATCCAACACTTCTCTCATTCCCACATCCAAAACCCAGTCGTCAAAAAAAAGGAATAAATATAATACAGCAATAATAATGTAATTTAAACTGATGTAAGCAAGTCAAATTTATAATACTACCAAACTACAGAAAACAAGACCAGTCACTTTAACAGATTACACATGGTCTGGGCCACACTGAGCGGAGTGCAACCTTGGATCAAGAAGATCTCAATCCAGCAGTCTTTAATAAAATCAATAAAATTCACTGCTATTGCAGTTGCTTCCACAAATGTTAATTCTCTATTTCTCCATGACTTGGCAAAAAACAAATGACACTTCACTGACAAGACCCTTAAGCAAATCAGCAAATGTTCCACCACTGAAACATGCATACATAACAATCCCAAATCCACTTAATTCAACTCGGTGGTGGCATGTGGAGGGCAGAACTTAAGCCAACAACATCAGGCAAAAAATAAAAAAAAAAGCTTCCAAGTAGTTGTAAGTTCTCATGTAGCCTGGGAGAGCATGAAAATAAATACAACACACAATATTTGACATAGAAAATATGTAACAGCAACATTCACAAAACTGTTACAACAAATTCAGAATTGCAAACCAAGCATTGGGTTTTATCACCATACATGTGGCAATTAATTTAGACACAAAATTTTAGAATGTGGGTAGAAAACCCACACAGACATGGCGGAAAACATACCCCGACCATGAGGACAGTAACAGACCACCGATTCCATGATGCAACAGCATACATGTTTTTAAAACTGCTTACTACCTCACTAGGTCCTCACAAAATTAAGATTGTGGCCTTGATTCTGACACAAGCATAGCAAAAGGGGACACCGTGCAATGCACTTTTCTTCACATGTTAAGCTCATAACAGCTCAACAGAAGCAAGTTATGTATCATTGCACAATGACCATATGTTGACCACCCATCATTCAACCATTTTCAGAAACTGTAAACTTGGTCTCAGCTTCATAGGGATGTAGGGCCTATCCTAAAACCGTCAGGCACAACTCTAGAGCCATCTTGATTGAGCACATGCTCTACCAGGTCAATGCAGAGGTGCCATAATCAAACATATATGGAGAAAACCAAACTACACAGAGAAAAATCCATGCAGACACAAGGAAAACACTGAAACCAAGAATCCCAGAGATAGGAAGTTGAAAGTAGCAAAGAAAAATGTTGTACTACCATACCATTCTTTTGTCACAACTACCAAAAAAACAGTTTCACACTGTCTCAAGTTGGGAGACATAGCCCTGTTTCAACTTCCAAAATTTGTTACCAATTACTTAAGAGACCAAAAGCAAACTGACAGTATTCCAAGGTTCCTGACCAGGTTACACATCTCATTAATGACAGGTCTATTAACTTAAGAGTTTGTCAAATGGAAAGCAACTTCAGAAAAAAAGAAACTGTTTTCATATTTTATTTGAATGTAGTCAGTTTCAATCTGAAAGTAAATTAAACAGTAGCCTCTACTCTATTCAGTGTGATTAATAACACACACAGTTAATCAACAGCATAAGTTTTAAGACGAACACTATAGCATCAGAAAACAGGCACAGAAAACACTATTTTAATTAAGATTTTTGTTTAAAATGTATATGTTTCTATCTAAGAAAGAAAATTAAATGAAAGCGACTCCAAATGCGTGACATGGTGCCTAACATCTCATGTGCGACACACTGGATACAGTCATTATATAGTGAAAACGTGAGCCTTGATAAATATTTAATTGCATATTTTTTATCATCATTAATAATACATTGAACTCCACATACTGTATGTAAACATGTTACACTGCTTTTTAAATTGAACATTAGTTTGGAGAAAGAGTAAAGAAAAAAGATCACTCACTAATAAATTATACAAAAAAACTAAGGTTTAAACACTTTTAATATTAGCTTTGTGCCTTGTAATACTATTGGCTTGAAACCAAAGATGGGGCAGCAAAGGAACCAAATTTGGAAAGGATTCCTTTCCTTTGAAGGACACACCCAGTTGCACCAGCTGAATTTGATGCCCCCAATCAATCCAAGAGCATGCTTTTGAACTTTTAAAGGAAACAACAAAATCCGCACTGAAGGAAGCCCAGGCAGAAACTGAACAGAAGTTCAAATGCCATTAGAAGCCCAGCCTGATGCAGCCTCTTGTAAAGAATGCACTACAATAAATCCTCTAACCAAAGCCAAGTAATGCCTTTCCACTCTTCAGTGTGTTTTTTTTCAACTGCTTATATTTCTACAGCTGTAGAGTGGATTGTGTTTCTATTATATAGCGCTCCGACCCCATTTGTGATGGTGCTTGATATCCCCAAGTTTGATTAGGTTTCCTCCACTAAACAAAATGCTGTCAGGTCAACTAAGTTTTGATGAGAATTCTTGCGTGTTCTGCAATTGTTCGGTTTCCGTGCACATCGGGTTCCAGGGATGTGGCTTTCAGCAACCTAGAAACAGATTTACTAGTCATAAAAACAGAGACAGGGATGGTTACTTAAATGCTCCCTCCATTTTCTAACTCGCTTCCAGCTCAGGATTACAGGAAGCCAGTGCCTATTCTGGTAGCACTGAGCACAAAATATTAAGTTTGTAGCAACATTACTGAAATGCATTTTGACATGACTGTACATTTTAAAAGTCTCTCCTCTCCATAGCAATACAACAACACAACAAATACCCAGGAACAATTAGTGATAATAGACTAACCTTTGATCTTAACACAGAACAAATCTTTAAGGAACAAAAACTGATATCTTTCAATGGAAAATCAATTGTTTTAAACTACAACATCAAGTCACTTTTTTTTTATATAAATCTTTTATCAACTCTATTATTGCATCCACTTTATTACATTGTGTTGGAAACCTTTCTGTTTAAGAGCAAAGTGTCTAAACAACACTGTCAAAATAAGTAGTAAAATTATTGGTTTGCAGCATTCCTCATTGCACGGTATCACAAAGTTAGAAAAACAGCCAACACAATTCTGTTACAGTAACCTTCCTCTGTTTCCAAAGTTTCATTTGTTACCTTTGGATTGTAGATTTAGGCTGCCAAAGAACAAGAGCGCACAATTTTAAAAACTCTAATCCCAGGAGCTATAAGCATTTTCAATTCCAGTAGATGTAGGTATCCTGCTGAATTCTGAATTATCGTGAACTATCAGAGTTCAATATTCTTATTTGTTGAAGTCTTACTGGTGTGTGTACAGACCACAACAATGGTTGGATTATGCTGTCTCTTGGCTTACTTCTTGAATCTGTTACAATGTTCTATTATTATTATTAACATTACTTATTATTTGACAGGTGGCATTATCTGGGGTGACATACCATTTGAGAGACAAAATTGTTTGATTTTTTTCCTTTTTCTCCCAACTGGTGAAGACAAAGTGATTTGTTCATAGTCACTCAGTGTCAGCAGTGAGATCTAAACCCTCAACCTCAGTGTATGCAGTCCAAATCCTTAACCACTATTCCACACTCTTTTTTTAGTAGTTCTGCTATTGTAAACTAATTTCCCTCTGGAAAAAAAAAAATCTGCCTACCTAATAAACAAAACTTCAGCACCTTCCCCATGCTCAAAGCGCCCTAGCATTTACAGGATATCTGAAAATATTCATTTCTGCATCAAAGAAAATATCTTCTAAAAATTGGATAAAGCACATAAATTACTCTAAGTAATTAAAGGTTTCTACTGTGCCTTAAGATAGATAGGCTTTAACTACTAAAGTGGGTTACTCGTTAACCTCTCCATTAGTTAGCAATTTTACGGGTAATAAAGTAATGGGATTTTATTCTGCTGATCCTTTCAAATATTTGATTACGCCCATGAGCTGAATTTTATTAAAATTACTATAAAGCTCAAGCCTTCTTAAAAAATCAAAATATACAACCTTACACTGCAACTTCACATTTACAGTATTCGGCTGATTTTAAAATTCAAAGTATCTTTCTGCTTTCTAACACACAGCTTCATGTCTAGAATTGTAATGCTGTAGTGTAACATGTCACAGACATGGCCGATTTATTTGTGCAGGCTTCTTAACACCCAATATTTATAAAGTTCTAGTGCCAACTCTATTGCAGTCGTGGAGTTTCTGATCCCGGCAATGTTGCAAAGAGTTGGGTATCAAACGCTGATCCAGCGTCTCCCGTATACACACACGCCTCTGCCACCCTCTCCGTGTTACTTCGCGAGAGAAGGACAAGACTGAACCAAGGGTATCTCTGCGGCTATCGGCGTTAGTCTCAACCGGGGGTCGGGAGGACTAGCATTTTCGAATCATCCGTCTGAGGCCTGGACAGTGGAGAAGCAGTAAGACTCATCAGCCAAATACCCCCAACAGGAGAAGCCACATTAGCCTGTCCGAGGCCCCAGGCTGCGGAATAGTGCAACGGTGTGCAGCCTACTCGCTTGTACGGGGCCGAGGAATAAACCACTAGTTGGACTTTCTCGTGCACAGGAGAAGCAAACCCACGGCTGACTAAAGAAGCAAAAACTAGTCCGATGCCATAGTTAGCAGCAGCCCGATCGCCACCCCGCGGCCGTGGAGAACAGAAACCCGCGCGATAGCCTGAGGCTGGGGCAGCGGAAGAGACGCCAGCCCGAGACCGAGTACAAGGCCGTCTAAATGAGCTTCGTGCAGTGCTAAGGCCGACGTTAATGAAACGCGCCGGACTTTTTTTTTTACCTTGATCCTCTTCTTTGGAGAAGCAGAGATGGTGGATCGCGCTCCCCGGCAAGTACTATGGTGAGGGCTAGCTGCTTTTTTGTCGCTGTGTGTAAATCCTTTAAGTTTGTAAGACGCTCCCCAAAGCCGGCAGCAGCAAAGACTTGTTAAATGAAAATTTAAAAAAAATAAAATAAAATAATAAAAAATAAAAAAACGCTGGTCTTTTTCAAATAGCCAAACCCAGCAGCACCCCCTTTCTCTGTCTCTTTTACCTTCTAACGAAATAATCCTCTGAGTCCCATTAAAAACCAAAAGAAATATATTCCAAATGTTTCACATTCCCTGCATTGATAATGTGAGCAGCTCCTCGTGGTTATTTTGTGGTGGTTTTTCGTTAGTCTTGTTGGTTTTTGGGGGTGTAATTTCCCTTCAACCCTATTGTCAATATTACTGGGCTGAGTCCATAGCACACATAACACACGCGCAGCCTAAGTGGCTCCGAGGGTCGCACCGCCCTTGTACGGTGCTATTGGCTAGTTTGAAGGTATAACGACCTTCCATTGGTGAAATTCGCCTGTCTATCATATCATTTAAGGGCGGAGGAACTCTTTGCAACTGGGCTAGAGACGCTCTTGCCGTGATGGATAAGTAAGTTGCGTTGAATCGCAAGGGACGGGATTGGATAGTAGACTAAGGTGGAAAATTACCCGTATGGAATGAGGCTAAACCGGCTCTTCTCACCAACTTGCGCAGGGACTCGTAATTCGCCCCGCCCAAAACCGACCCAACCCAGTCAAACCTGAGCCACTATATAAGAGTTCATCCGCCCAGCAGGACGCTGACGTGACGGCTGGGTGACGTTCTGGTTTAATAGTGAACATTTAAAACGCTGATTCGATGAAGTGTGTTGGACGGATTGCAGTTTTTTTGGAATAATTGTTTGTATTTTTTCGATGTTTTTTCAGATGAAAAACCCGTAAGTAACGTAACGATCTATGCTGTGCGAATATGGAGAGCTAAATAGAGGCACTACCCATAATATTATCCTTGTTTAGTTATTTATTCAGCCAATGGAGTTTCCAATACAGGATATTAAGTGCATACATACAATAAAAGGAGCATAAAAATATATAATATATAAAGTTTAACTTATTGTGTGTCATTTGCAGAAATTTTCTGGTGATTCTGCACTTATGTGGTGTATTAATAAAGGAGATGAGACAAGTGTAAGAGCCAGGTGGATAACTTTGTTTCGTGGTGCAGAAAGAATTGTCTGCAATGTAGCATCTGTAAAATCAAGAAACTGATTATTGACTTGCTGCACCAAAGAGCCTCAATGCCCAGGCACAATTCAGGGAGTGGATGTGTAGGTAGTGCATTGTTACAGCTGCTTAGTGGACCACATCAGTGACAGGCTGGACTGGCCTTGTAACACAGAGGAACCATATAATAAAGGGCAGAGCGGGCTCTTTTTTAGAAGACTGCATTCCTTTAACGTGGGTAGTGATTTTTTTTTTACAACTCTGTGTTGGTCACTGCACCTCTGTACACTTTGGTGTGCTGACCTGGCAACATCAATCCAAGAGAGGCCCACCAAATCAGGAAGGTAATTTTAAAAAGCAGACTTAGTTATGGGATGCATTTTTTGACCCGCCTGGTGGTAGTAAAGGAGGAGACAAAACTGAGTGCCATTCTGAAAATACTGTACTTCCTCTCTGTGACACACCAAACAGAACAGAACTTTCAGCCAACAAATTATTCATCAGAAGTGTGTCGAGAAAAACACTGGGTTGGGGGGGAGGGGCTCCTTTATACAAACAGCAGTACGTATGCATAATGCCTCACAAAGACTGTGACTGCCAAATCAGACATTTTCTTTCTATGTCATTCTGGTGGACGTACAGTATGTATGAGCCTCTGTAAACACATTTGACCTTGGAGAAAAATAAAGATCTATCTATATATGTCAGTTAATTCACCAAAGTTGCACATCAAGGAGTATCAACCATTTGATTAGTTCAGGAGTTCGACCGACAAGTCTGAATTGGCATAAGCGATTAATGATTTACTTCATGATGTTGAAGTACATATTAAATGACAATAATTGCATCAAATATTTGAAATATTACAATGTGTGTTTCAATTTAAATGCTCAATGCCAAAATATCTTGATTTTACTAGAAATTTGTCATTTTATACTCACAGAGACGCATAGATGGCTGGATCCTTAATAAAGATTCAAAAATAACATCATATCCATAAACACTGACTTTAAAATAGTCTAAAACTATAGCCACATGCTTATGTTTGAAATTGGTCATTTTGAACCTTCTGGGTGTGATTCTTAGAAGGCTAGGTCCACCGGTAAAGAATCAAATATCAAAAATCAGCAACCTCAAAATAGCATAAAGTGACCTCCACATGCCTATATTACCTTTTTGAAATCTTGTAAAAAGCAGTAACTTTGACCCATCACATCCCGTTAGGGAGTGATCCCATGGGGTCGGCTGATGTAGCACACACAACTTCAAGTCTATCGGACTATTTTTGCTGAAGATCTCCATCGGTTTATTCTTTCTTTTAACTGTGTTATTTCCTGCAAAAAATGTGACCCAAAAATGGTCCAAAAAGAGGGTTTTTCATGTCTAGAATGCCAAAAATGGGGAGGGAGGTGGGGTGACGTCTTGCATAAATAGACATCAAGATGAGTCAAACAGTGTATTATATGCTGAGGGCTTTGTCATACCAGTGAGTCAGGAGTTGCTGTACCAAAAAAAAAAAAACTGAAGTGATTTCAAAGCATTTACTTCTTATTAACAAAAAAGAAAATCATTCTCGTCTCTATAATAGGGTCTGATAGGGCATTCAAAGGCTACTGTATGTGGTGGATGGTTTTTGGGACTGCTCCACTGCAGAATTTACACATCACCTGTGATTTGTTTTAATGCAATTTAAATTATACCAGAGACACCGAGGCAGATTGTAGCCTCCTGGAGTCTTCTCCTGTTTTATTATGTACCATCCCATAGGTTGGTGTATGGCTTTTGCTAACCATTCAACTTGGATTAAGTTTGAAGTTGGGTTCCATCTCTATCAGCTTTCTGGATGTTGGTGTTTGTCTTGAAAGCAGTCTTGGCTGTTGGATTTTGGAATTCTTAATATCTGTGTAAATTGGCAGATGCTCATTATCTGTTATTTTATTAGGTACTGTTATCAAAGCATTTTGCATTCTGAGATGGAGAGGAGTGATGTTACTCAGTGAAGGTAGCCAGCATAGGAGCTGGATTTTGGCCTGCAAGTGATCATCCTCATTTTTCTATTTAATTGAACACAATTCTTTTTTCCATGTGTGATGTTAATCTATGTTGAAGTACAATACTCAGCGGTGGAAAATAGCAGGCCTATGCCTACCGTGTGTAACTCACGAGTGGAAGGTCCCCATGAGGTAGCTGTAAGCATCTGTATAATATTGTTTCATACATTAATTTCACTGTTGTTCAGGTCATGTGCTGTTGGGAGGTTAGTGACCTGTCGAGTAACACCCCCAGAAATCTTGGGTTATTGTTAAGGAGTAGGAACTTGCCATTCAAATATATTGTGTTCTTCCTAATAACTCGAATGTTACTGAATGAAAGCAATGTGTAAGAATGAGACACAATCTCCATTTTTATTTAAATAATCACCTAAAATTACCAAGTCTTTCTCTAAAAGTATCCTCTGTTACTGAGACACTCAGCACCAGTGTTTGGCATATCCAGATTTCCTGCTGCTGGTAGGAGGTAAATCACTTGTATGCCAATTAAATTGCAGGAGTGCTAATACATATCATTGTGCTAAGTCACTGTTTAATTTAAACTGTTTGCTCTTCCAACCATTCAAATGAACTGTAAATAATCAATAGCTAAGGAAGGAATTTAATACATTTGTGGTTTTCTTGCAAGGAATGACTTTTAATAACTTAAGCCCTTTCACTAAATGTTATTGTATGCTGCTGCAAGATGTATAAGAGTAAATACTGTTGATGCTTTGAGTTTATTTTGAAAATCAGTGTCCACGAACATGGTCAAAGCAAGGACCTGGGGCCTCATGCATGACGCTGTGCATAGAATTCAAACTATAACATGGCATGTGAAATGTGCTTATACAAAAAATATGCGTATTAATTTGAATAAAAGTGTACTCTTTCCAGTGAATTCTCAAACATATAATAATAGATTGGACACCCTACCTTTTATCATTGCATATCATTTTAAATACCTCGGGGTAAATATCACAAGTAAACACAAAGCTCTTTATCAACAAAATTTCGCCATCTGTATGGAAAAAATTAAGCAAGACTTGCATAGATGGTCAACCCTTCATCTCACTCTAGCTGGAAGAATTAACCTTGTTAAGATGAATATTCTTCCTAAGCTTCTTTTTTATTTCAAAACATTCCAATATACATTTTTTAAGCAATTAGATTCAATAATAACCTAATTTATTTGGAACTCAAAACATCCACATATGCAAAGAGCAACACTACAAAGACCTAAGGCAGAAGGTGGCATGGCTCTACCTAACTTTCAGTTTTATTACTGGGCAGCAAACATACAAGCTATAAAAACCTGGACACAAATAGATGAACATACACTGGCCTGGTCTGCAATAGAAGTAAAATCCTGCAGTACTTCTTTATATTCCCTGCTTTGTGCACCAATAAATGCAAGTTATCGGCAATATGTTAATAACCCAATTGTGCTTCACTCACTCAAAATATGGAACCAATGTAGAAAGCATTTTAAGATGGAGAATCTTTTATCTGTGGCACCTCTGCAAGAGAACCACCTCTTTCAACCCTTGCAAACATATGCAGTTTTTAATACCTGGAAAAGATTTGGGATTAAATTGCTTTGAGATCTTTATATAGACAACAGACTACATCTCTGCAATATATAAAATTATTTTACAGTCCTTCCCTTTTAAAGATTCACGAGGACAATGGGAAAAAGATCTCTTAATCAATATATCAAAAAAGGAGTGGAAAATAGCAATGCAGAGACTTCCCTCGAGCTCCATATGCGCAAAGCATACAATTATTCAACTCAAAATTATATATCGAGCACATCTGTCTCGCCTAAGACTGTCCAAAATGTTTCCAGGTCAAAATCCAACCTGTGAACGCTGCAATCAAGTACCAGCTTCACTGGGTCACATGTTTTAGGCCTGTACCAAATTAACATCTTTTTGTACCAAAATGTTTAAGTGCTTTTCAGACAGCCTTGGTGTCACAATCCCTCCTAACCCATTAATAGCTGTGTTTGGGGTTCTTCCAGATGGGTTTAAAGTGGAGAAGGACAAACAAACTATGATTGCATTCACTATACTTTTGGCACGCAGACTTATTTTGCTAAACTGGAAGAATCCTAATTCTCCTCTTTTAAGTCAGTGGGAAACCAATGTTTTATACTATTTGAAATTGGAAAAAGTCAAATACTCAGTTAGAGGATCTGTACAGAATTTTTTCAAAACCTGGCAGGATCTAATCAATAATATTTTAGAATAAGCTCTTAATGCACCGATGAAGCAATTATCTACTCATTTCTTTTTCTTCCCCATTCATCTCTATTGAGTCGTAGCTCACCGTCTGAGTGTCATATGAAAACTTATTGGGGTACAGAAAAAAGAAAAAAAAACTTTAATCTCAAATTTTCCACTGTAATCAAGTAGTTTATTTTGTCATTAAAGCAGAACATCATAAACTTCATCTTAAAATTGTTCAATGTACTAGTTTCTCAAATATCATCGTAACTAAAGTAGCACGTTAAATGCTTTGTTTTGTATTTCATCCTCTATGTGTGTGAATCACTATGTGCTTCCGGCAGGACACAGAATCCATTACGTTCGTGTTATTACAGCGCTCTGAATAATTAAAATACTGAGATGTATACTTGATATTGTTTTCATGATGATAGGAGTTAAAGCATATTATTAAACATGGGAACATGGTGGCGCAATGATAGTTCATGGCTTACACAAGATGCTAGCTACACCATGCGTGACCTTCACTGAAATAATTTATTGTAGCAGTACTGTCTCTTTCAAATATACTAACCCCAAATTCCTGTCCTTACTTTTCGTTCTCCAAATACCCAATCGCCACACAACAAGCTCTGTAATAGATGTCAAGCCATCTGTAAGCTTAGAACGCCGATTCTTCAAAATTTTAAGGAACATTGAAATATTTTCATAGTACATGTTTAATTATTCTATCCTTCCAGTGTTGCGCCAGCCCCAGCAAGCATACAGCGCAAGGCAGGAACAATCCGTCAACGGAGCACCAGCTCCTTGCTAGCGCAGCAACACCATGTCCTCACATGTTTAATTATTAACAATATAGATTATTTAAATGAAGTTAAAGTTTTATCTGTATAATATAATCAACATATTTTGCTGCATTTCATCTTCAAAATGATATCGTCATCATATGTACAGTGGTGTGAAAAACTATTTGCCCCCTTCCTGATTTCTTATTCTTTTGCATGTTTGTCACACAAAATGTTTCTGATCATCAAACACATTTAACCATTAGTCAAATATAACACAAGTAAACACAAAATGCAGTTTTTAAATGATGGCTTTTATTATTTAGGGAGAAAAAAAATCCAAACCTACATGGCCCTGTGTGAAAAAGTAATTGCCCCCTGAACCTAATAAATGGTTGGGCCACCCTTAGCAGCAATAACTGCAATCAAGCATTTGTGATAACTTGCAATGAGTCTTTTACAACGCTCTGGAGGAATTTTGGCCCACTCATCTTTGCAGAATTGCTGTAATTCAGCTTTATTTGAGGGTTTTCTAGCATGAACTGCCTTTTAAAGGTCATGCCATAGCATCTCAATTGGATTCAGGTCAGGACTTTGACTAGGCCACTCCAAAGTCTTCATTTTGTTTTTCTTCAGCCATTCAGAGGTGGATTTGCTGGTGTGTTTTGGGTCATTGTCTTGTTGCAGCAACCAAGATCGCTTCAGCTTGAGTTGACGAACTGATGGCCGGACATTCTCCTTCAGGATTTTTTGGTAGACAGTAGAATTCATGGTTCCATCTATCACAGCAAGCCTTCCAGGTCCTGAAGCAGCAAAACAACCCCAGACCATCACACTACCAAAACAACCCCAGACCATCACACTACCACCACCATATTTTACTGTTGGTATGATTTTCTTTTTCTGAAATGCTGTGTTCCTTTTACACCAGATGTAACGGGACATTTGCCTTCCAAAAAGTTCAACTTTTGTCTCATCAGTCCACAAGGTATTTTCCCAAAAGTCTTGGCAATCATTGACATGTTTCTCAGCAAAATTGAGACAAGCCCTAATGTTCTTTTTGCTTAACAGTGGTTTGCGTCTTGGAAATCTGCCATGCAGGCCGTTTTTGCCAAGTCTCTTTCTTATGGTGGAGTCGTGAACAATGACCTTAATTGAGGCAAGTGAGGCCTGCAGTTCTTTAGACGTTGTCCTGGGGTCTTTTGTGACCTCTCAGATGAGTCGTCTCTGCGCTCTTGGGGTAATTTTGGTCGGCCGGCCACTCCTGGGAAGGTTCACCACTGTTCCATGTTTTTGCCATTTGTGGATAATTGCTCTCACTGTGGTTCGCTGGAGTCCCAAAGCTTTAGAAATGGCTTTATAACCTTTACCAGACTGATAGATCTCAATTACTTCTGTTCTCATTTGTTCCTGAATTTCTTTGGATCTTGGCATGATGTCTAGCTTTTGAGGTGCTTTTGGTCTACTTCTCTGTGTCAGGCAGCTCCTATTTAAGTGATTTCTTGATTGAAACAGGTGTGGCAGTAATCAGGCCTGGGGGTGGCTACGGAAATTGAACTCAGGTGTGATACACCACAGTTAGGTTATTTTTAACAAGGGGCAATTACTTTTTCACACAGGGCCATGTAGGTTTGGATTTTTTTTCTCCCTAAATAATAAAAACCATCATTTAAAAACTGTATTTTGTGTTTACATATGTTATATTTGACTAATGGTTAAATGTGTTTGATGATCAGAAACATTTTGTGTGACAAACATGCAAAAGAATAAGAAATCAGGAAGGGGGCAAATAGTTTTTCACACCACTGTAAATACGCGCTTTATACGAGAGTGGCGCAGGTTATGCAATATTATAACTGTATCGCAAGTTTACAGTGAGGTGATTGTACCAATAAGTACAAACAGTTCTACTAGGAGCACTTGATGGACTGATTGAGTGCATTTATAGTTCTTAGGATGAAACTGTTTCTGAACCGCGAGGTCAGTACAGGAAAGGCTCTGAAATGTTTGCCGTTTTAGAGCAGTTCAAATAGGCAGCATGGCTGAGGCAGCGTGTGCTTGATGCTGTATACCAATAATACTCTTTCCGATCAGCTGCTATAGATTTGTGATTCCAGACTTAGATGCAGTGATATTAATACTCTGAGTGGTGTAGTTATAGTTATATGGAAAAAGATGATCCACTATGGCAACCCCAAACGGGTGCAGCTGAAAGTAGAAGGTGCAGTGTGAGTAACAACGCTAAAGCAGCTATGGTATTTAAAATACTTTGGCTATTCCCTGGACCATTATATTGTTGCAGGTTAATTACAATCAGATGCCTTAAACTAATAAACAATATGCAGTTAATTTCAGTGTATATGATAAAGCCGCGTCAGGGATGTGGATCTAAAAAAGAAAGGATAACCACACAGGAACAGTAGCACTGCTTTGATGCTGGGTGCCACCAGTTTGCAAAACCGAGTGGAGAACTTGAGTACGCCAGGGTTAGAGCTACCATGAAAATGTGTGTGGCTTTAAGTTTAGGTTTTATACATCACGATTTGAGCATGGAAACATTTGTACACAACATTTTTGTGCGTACGCACCATTTATACATGAGGCCCCTGGTCTTCACAGCTCATGCCCAGTCTAAAGCTGGCCTGCTCTATAGGAAGAAAGGGACAACACTGTTTTATCTATCCAGTTGTATTTTACTTTTCTAATAGCTTCAAACAGCAACTGGGCTGGGCAACAGGCAAGTCATTTTCTAAGCAGTTCACAAGTTTATCTGGCTTTAGAAGATCAATTATTTTGGTTATCCTAAAGTCATTTGGGATATAACCCTCATTCAAAATATTGATTAAACAGTTTGCTAGTCACTTTATTATATTGGGCGTGTGCTGTTTTAAGAATTCTGGGTGTATATCATCTTGTCGAGTGGCTTTCCACTAGACTAGTTCAACTAAAGTTACTGAAAAAGGGAGAGTTCCCTTTCATCATGCCTCGTCTTCTATCATGTTTCTGTTTGCGGGAAGTTCCTTAGCCACTTCTTTAAAATGGTTCTTTCCAGAAGAATTTTTTGAAACATTTTAATTACAGTGAGTAAGAATTATAGGCTTTAAAACCACTTATTAGTGTCAAGTGGCCTAATATATAATGCCGTGCAAAGCATTCACGCTAAAACATGGACAAGACTGGAAATGTGCGTACGCATAAAAAAATTCAGATGCATAAAACTGTACATAAGCAAAGTTCCATGCACATTCCCTTTAGAAATCCCAATTAACATGAATTTTAACACACGTGCATGCGCCTAGAGCCCCACCCTGACTCCTGTCCGAATTTCACATATTTGAATATGCAAATCAGTATAAAGAGCCCCTTCCATTCAGTGTTTTCTTAAAAGACAGTGGCAAAAGCACATGGAAAAAAAGAAGAATTTCAGTGAATGCGAAGTGGATGCAAAGAAAAACGTACTATTCGTTGGCTTAAGCAGTGGCATAAGCAACATAAGGAAATTGATTGAGTGATAGAGCGTGGCGGAGGCAGTAGAAAGTTCAAGTTTAGAAAGTCACAGAATGCCTGAAATAAGTAAAAAGCAGTCAGATATCACAGTCGACATGAAAAGACGAGTCGCAGCACACCATCTATTATGTTTTAGACAACATTACAAAAGCTGACCCCTGTGCCGATTACATGAATCCACGCAGTGATGGTGCTGCTGTGCCCAGCACATCTTTCGGGTGCTAGCTGCATACACACCTCTGCCTCAGAAACCACTTGGCGATTATCTAGCCATCTGCTGACGAATGCAGTTCTTGGGGTCACAAAATTAAATAGTGAATGCTGTAAGAGATGTAGCCAGTGAACTATGGAATATAGAGTGTGTACTATGTGATTACAAATTAAATGAGTTGGTTAAAAAGTAAATGCTGCATCTGATTACCTTCTGCTAATTACATTCAGATGAAGTTACTGTCTTATTTGGGTGATCATTTAGTGGGTCAGGTTCATCATAACACATCTGTTTCAGATACAGCCAAGCTATGAATTGTGTGCCATATTACGCAGCAACCTACATGCTTGTACAATGCCACACACCTTCCGTGGACTATGGAGCAGCACATTAATTGAGTAGAAATGCATTAAATTTACATAAGCAAATTCATTCTCTGAACGTGCCTTTGTAGTGTAGCGTCTGTGCCGAGCGCACACAATCGATAGATTGTCTGCTCTTTACATGGCTCTTTGAGGTGACTTGCTATCCTTAAAAGTATAGCTTGCCTTTGGTCACACTAGTTGGAAAAAACACCTGTGACTGTGCGGAGCTGCCAATTTTATAGGCTCTCCTGTTATAGATGCTGTAATGCCAGTTTATATTTTTGGTGATTCATCCCTGGCTGATGTAATTTGTCCAACACCATTGCAATAGAAACATGCATGCAGGTTGACCACTCCAATTACATTTGGAAAAACAGACATTGCTGCAAATTGTGCTTTGATATTTACCAGTTCAACCACAGTGTAAAGAAATATATATCTGGATGACAAGCATATAATGCCATCCTATATAGCTGGCATGACATGACTCAGTGATGTTTGTGAAATACATTATCTATCAGCAAGTTCACATTGAAATGTTCCTACCGAGGGTGGACAGAATTTGTAAAGGAGCAGGTAGAGTACAATTCCTCAAAGCTGGCCTTTGTAAATCCTGTGCCAGTTCAGCACACAGCTCCAAAAGGATAACTCTTGGAAATCAAAATCAACTTAAAGGCCAGTCATCATCACCTATAAATATGCACTCTTTTCTAATTCTTCCATTTTCCATGTCTTCTAACAACGCTAATTCAGCTATGGTAGTTGGAATAGTTTGGCCATTCTCTGCACCATAATATTGTTACAGAATGATTACAGTCAAGTGAATTATATTTGTAAACAATATGCAATTTCGGTGTATTTGATAAATCCCGTGTCATGGAAGCGAATCTGAAAAAGAAAGGGACACCACACATAAGCAGTACCACTGCTTTGATGTTGGGTGCTGCCAGCTTGCAAACTGAGCAGAAACTTGCGTATGAGTGGTCTGAGGTTGCCATGAAAATGAGGGTGGCTTTACAACAAGTTTAGTTTTTATACATCTCTGAGTGAGCGTGGAAATGGGTGTACACAAGATTTTTTGTAGTTGAAAGTGTAGGAGGTTATTTTTTTCCTCTTGTAAATGTGTAAAGATTGAATTATTAAAACATTGTAAACACGAGTATCCGTTGGAGTATTTTTTACTGCAAAAAGTGAAATTATAAACTTCTTTACAAAAAAATTAAAAAATGTAAATGTTATGCATAACATTTGCAAATGAATAAAGGTAGTCCTTAGCTGACCTATATACAGTTAGGTCCATAAATATTTGGAAAAAGACAGCTTTTTTCTAATTTTGGTTCTGTACATTACCACAATGAATTTTAAATGAAACAACTCAGATGCAATTGAAGTGCAGACTTTCAGCTTTAATTCAGTGGGTTGAACAAAAAGATTGCATAAAAATGTGAGGCAACTAAAGTATTTTTTTAACACAATCCCTTCATTTCAGGGGCTCAAAAGTAATTGGACATTTGACTCAAAGGCTATTTCATGGGCAGGTGTGGGTAAGTCCGTCATTATGTCATTCATTATCAAAATAATGCTGTATAATGCCTGCTACCTGCTCCTGAAAGCACTACCCGAGGCTTCACCCAGCCGGTCTGAGGTAAACAGTTTAAGAACATGGCAGAGCTCATAGAGCTCCTGGAAACACATAGGACGGCCTCACAATCTGAGAGAGCAGAACTGTCCAGCCGGAGTATGTCCTAAAACTTGGTCCCTCAAGTACAACCTGGAGCTTGTGCCAACGTCCATGGAGTTGTGGGTGCACAAACCGCTTGGGAGCGAGGAAGAATGTAGGTTGAGCGGGAGGAAGGGTTGGTGTGCTCTGACTAACCCATTGGTGGTCCCACACACAGGCGTAGTGATCATAAACGGTGTCACGCACGCGCGAGTAGGAGGCCGCGGATTGATTCGATAGCACCTGGGAAACCATTCGCCGCCAGGGAATGGCGGGGTATTAACTTTCTCCCTCTGCTTCCCCGTAGAAAGAAAGACCTTCCTGCACCATAGGCCTGGATTGACCGCAGTGCGATACTTCCGCCCTTCCTCCGCCATCTTGCCCTGACGTCATCCTTCCCATCCTCCCTTGCGGTCCTTCCCGGCATCCCTCCACTTCCGGCTCCTCCCCAATAAAATGGCCGCGACGCCCGGAGTCGGCGTCGCGTTATGAACTGTTTTGTTTATTTCAAAGACCTGTTTTCTTTTCTGTACAATATACGGGGCCGGAAACCCCAACCCTTATTGCTGTCTCCTCGGTCCTTCACATCGGGTACAAGACCACAGTCTTGTTCGATTCCGGCAGCAACATTACCATTGTTGCCCACCGGTTTGTGCTGCCGCTACAGTGGTTAAAGATTAAGACCAGTATAACCTGTGTCCACAGAGAAATCCACTGGTACAGGTCTGCCACTTGTGTTATCAGTTACGGAGGATTGGTGCTGAAATTAACCGTGTCCGTCCTCCCAAATCCACCACATCCGGTGATACTGGGGCGGGAGTGGTCTAAAATGGAAAGTGGTGAAAGACATACCACTCATGGATTTAACTTAAGTCTAGTTGTAGATGGGGATGAGCCATCCCAAGATGTCTCCACGCCATGTAACCAGCTGGCGGAGAGAGACGAATCGGCCTCCTTGAGTGATGTGGCAACCATGCCCTCTTATGGTTGGCCTGGACCATCTCTCCCTTTTGCAGTTTCAATTTAGAGAAACGCTGGCTTCTTTTAAAAGAGAGCCGTGGAATGACATTTCCCTTAAGTTTGCAAAAAATGCAGTGGTCCTGGTCAATGGCCAGCGCACTCACCAGCCGATGCCACAGGGACCTGTTAGAAAATGAACTATATCGTGTAGCAGAGCATGACAGGCAGGAGCGGAGGCTACTGATATTCCTGCGGACCTTCCGGCGGCAGGTCTGAGTTAGCACACGCCAGCCTCCTAGGTGACCATTTGAGCACCGAGAAAACCCTGGAGCGGATCAAGCTCCACTTTTATTGGCCGGGAATCAAGGAGGAGGTTCGTCGCTTTTGCACTTCCTGCCCGGAGTGTCAATTGCAAAAAATTCCTAGGAAGGACCGTGCTCCTCTCATTCCTATTCCCCTAATTGATGTTCACTTTCACAGAATTGGGATCGATTTAGTCGGACCCCTAGAGCCCTCAGCCTGAGGACACAAGTACATTTTAGTCCTTGTGGATTATGCTACCAAATACCCCAAAGGTGTTCCATTGCACTCAGCTAATTCTAAAGCCATCACGTGGGAATTGGTAGGGGTCTTTGCAAGTGTTAGTATCCCTAAGGAAGTCCTGACTGACCAAAGGACGCCTTTTACCTCTGAGACGTTCAAGGAGACTGCCAAGTTAGTTAAAATAAATCATCAAAAGACCACGGTATATCATCTTCAAACCAAAGGTTTGTTAGAGAGA